>NW_022589707.1:31120265-31122170 GCF_004348235.1 Phoca vitulina | reverse complement strand
ACGCGGCAGGGATGTCCACTATCACCACTGCTATTCAACATAGTATTGGAAGTCCTAGCCACAGCAATCAGACAACAAAAAGAAATCAAAGGCATCCAAATTGGCAAAGAAGAAGTCAAACTCTCACTCTTTGCAGATGATATGATACTTTATGTGGAAAATCCCAAAGACTCCACCCCAAAACTGCTAGAACTCATACAGGAATTCAGTCAAGTGGCAGGATATAAAATCAATGCACAGAAGTCAGTGGCATTCCTATACACCAACAACAAGTCAGAAGAAAGAGAAATTAAGGAGTCGATCCCATTTACAATTGCACCCAAAACCATAAGATACCTAGGAATAAATCTAACCAAAGAGGCAAAGAATCTGTACTCAGAAAACTATAAAATACTCATGAAAGAAATTGAGGAAGACACAAAGAAATGGAAAAACGTTCCATGCTCATGGATTGGAAGAACAAATATTGTGAAGATGTCAATCCTACCTAGAGCAATCTACACATTCAATGCAATCCCCATCAAAATACCATCCACTTTCTTCAAAGAAATGGAACAAATAATCCTAAAATTTGTATGGAACCAGAAAAGACCCCGCATAGCCAGAGGAATGTTGAAAAAGAAAAGCAAAGCTGGCGGCATCACAATTCCGGACTTCCAGCTCTACTACAAAGCTGTCATCATCAAGACAGTATGGTACTGGCACAAAAACAGACACATAGATCAATGGAACAGAATAGAGAGCCCAGAAATGGACCCTCAACTCTATGGTCAACTAATCTTCAACAAAGCAGGAAAGAATGTCCAATGGAAAAAAGACAGTCTCTTCAACAAATGGTGTTGGGAAAATTGGACAGCCACATGCAGAAGAATGAAACTGGACCATTTCCTTACACCACACACAAAAATAGACTCCAAATGGTTGAAAGACCTCAATGTGAGACAGGAGTCCATCAAAATCCTAAAGGAGAACACAGGCAGCAACCTCTTCGACCTCAGCCGCAGCAACTTCTTCCTAGAAACATCGCCAAAGGCAAGGGAAGCAAGGGCAAAAATGAACTATTGGGACTTCATCAAGATAAAAAGCTTTTGCAAAGCAAAGGAAACAGTCAACAAAACCAAAAGACAACTGACAGAATGGGAGAAGATATTTGCAAATGACATATCAGATAAAGGGCTAGTATCCAAAATCTATAAAGAACTCATCAAACTCAACACCAAAAGAACAAAGAATCCAATCAAGAAATGGGCAGAAGACATGAACAGACATTTTTCCAAAGAAGACATCCAAATGGCCAACAGACACATGAAAAAGTGTTCAATATCGCTCGGCATCAGGGAAATCCAAATCAAAACCTCAATGAGATACCACCTCACACCAGTCAGAATGGCTAAAATTAACAAGTCAGGAAATGACAGATGTTGGCGGGGATGCGGAGAAAGGGGAACCCTCCTACACTGTTGGTGGGAATGCAAGCTGGTGCAGCCACTCTGGAAAACAGTATGGAGGTTCCTCAAAAAGTTGAAAATAGAGCTACCATATGATCCAGCAATTGCACTACTGGGTATTTACCCCAAAGATACAAAAGTAGGGACCCGAAAGGCTACGTGCACCCCGATGTTTATAGCAGCAATGTCCACAATAGCCAAACTGTGGAAAGAGCCAAGATGTCCATCAACAGATGAATGGATAAAGAAGATGTGGTATATATATACAATGGAATATTATGCAGCCATCAAAAGGAATAAGATCTTGCCATTTGCAACGACGTGGATGGAACTGAAGGGTATTATGCTGAGCGAAATAAGTCAAACAGAGAAAGACATGTATCATATGACCTCACTGATATGAGGAATTCTTAATCTCAGGAAACAAACTGAGGGTTGCTGGAGTGGGGGGTGGGGT
>NW_022589707.1:30860418-31120165 GCF_004348235.1 Phoca vitulina | reverse complement strand
TATATATATATATATATATATATATATATATACACAATGGAATATTATGCAGCCATCAAAAGGAATGAGATCTTGCCATTTGCAACGACGTGGATGGAACTGGAGGGTATTATGCTGAGCGAAATAAGTCAAACAGAGAAAGACATGTATCATATGACCTCACTGATATGAGGAATTCTTAATCTCAGGAAACAAACTGAGGGTTGCTGGAGTGGGGGGTGGGGTGGGAGGGATGGGGTGACTGGGTGATGGACACTGGGGAGGGTATGTGTTCTGGTAAGCGCTGTGAATTGTGCAAGACTGTTGAATCTCAGATCTGTACCTCTGAAACAAATAATGCAATATATGTTAAGAAAGAAAAAAAGAAGAAGAAGAATGTAGCAGGAGGGGAAGAATGAAGGGGGGGAAATCGGAGGGGGAGAAGAACCATGAGAGACGATGGACTCTGAAAAACAAACTGAGGGTCTAGAGGGGAGGGGGTTGGGAGGATGGGTTAGCCTGGTGATGGGTATTGAGGAGGGCACGTTCTGCATGGAGCACTGGGTGTTATGCACAAACAATGAATCATGGAACACTATATCTAAAACTAATGATGTAATGTATGGGGATTAACATAACAATAAAAAAAATAAAAAAAAATAAAATATTCTAGGTTGGAATGATCTCTCTGGTTCCTGGATTCTGACCAATTATCAATTCTGTGCCTTCTGAATTGTAAGTCTATAGAATTATTGCTAATAACAATGTTTAAATAACATCACTAATCTCATATATTTGTATCACTATGGAGTTTACATCCTTAAGTATTCTATCATTTGAGTTTCCTGACCCCGTGAGACTGGCAAAGATAAATATTACCTTTTGACAAATAAGAAAGCAGAAAATCGAAAGGCTGATTGTCTACCTAGAAGATTCTTGTCTTAATATCCTAAAAGGGGGAGGGGCTAGAGCTAAGCTCCCAAATCAGCTTAGAAAACATAGACTGAACACTGAAAACAGCACCAAATATTTTGTACATCATCATCCCCTTTATATCCTAGGGGGAAGGAGAACTTGGGGGGAGTGGGATTTAACAACTTAACAGCTTCAAAGCACTTTAAATTTGGAAATAGTTGCCCAGCATTTCGCTTTAGCTGTTAGTGTTCAATTTACCTGGTTTTTCTGTTGTGCTTCAACCAAATGCTTTTTAAATAGACAAGGTGGGGGTGTATTCTATACTAAAATTCCACTGGTAAGGACTCTAAAAGTCACCTCCTTCAATGTGATTGGACTCATAGATAAAAGCCATATTCTTGTAAAAATAAAATATAAGCAGCTGTGAATAATTTAAATTGCTAGATGGCATGAATGGATTAATATTTTAACGTTATACTTGCCTTCTATTGAAACACAACTTTGAACATAATAAATTTGGTTTTAAAATGGAAATCCTCAAAATTCTGAATTTTGTTCCTTCTTTTAATATGTATAATTAAATTCACCTTTGAAGGCTCCTGAAGGTTGTTGAGGGCAGAAGAAATGTATTTTTATTAAAATGAGTCCATCTGTGGGGGACCTACAAAGAGATTTGAGAAAGCAGCAACACAAGAGCTAAATCATACAAAGACCCAATCTATTCTGGATGAGGAAACTCTTCATCAGCTTGTTCCCTGGTGAAAAAGATACCATGGGGGAAACTACACTGGGGCAAATCACAGGTATGCTCGCTCTTCCATCCTCTCCCTCATCCTCCATTTTGTCCACAGACTGAATCAGATTCCTTATTACTAACACCTCACATTACCTTGTGTGAGAAGAAAGATTAAAAAGAAACAGTTAGTGGTGTGCTTAGAAAGGAGAAATGTACAATAGGTCCCCCACAGACGGACTCATTTTATTTATTTATTTATTTTTTTTAAAAAAGATTTTATTTATTTATTTGTCAGAGAGACAGAACACAAGCAGGGGGAGAGGCAGGCAGAGGGAGAAGCAGGCTCCCCTCCGAGCAGGGAGCCCGATGTGGGACTCGATCCCAGGACCCTGGGACCATGACCTGAGCCGAAGGCAGACGCTTAACCGACTGAGCCACCCAGGCGTCCCAGATGGACTCATTTTAATAAAAATACATTTCTTCTGCCCTCAACAACCTTCAGGAGCCTTCAAAGGTGTATTTAATTATACGTATTAAAACTCCTACTTTTGTTTCGACAATGTTGAGGGAATTCATGTGCTGACCGGGTACACAAACTTCAGAACTTTCTAGCAACAGAGGGCGAGGCTGCTTCACTTTCCTACGGACGGCCTCCTTCTAGAACCTCAAATTCTCTAAGGCTGTGGATGGAAGAGACAGCATGTGGGACAATGGTGTATCTTACATGCGAGTTTGTTTCTAAAATCAGCCTATAAGGCAAAATGATCTAAAATCAAAAGATCCTTGAAGATCCCTTATATTTTCCTTAAAGCGCAGCAGGTACGGTTTTGCGACTATAACCTCGTACACATAAACAGAATGCACTAAATGCACAGTTTATAATAAAGAAGCCCATCTTATAACAACAAAAAGCAACTGAAATATTTAAGTATTAAAATTACACTCAGTCCTGTGAGAGACGAATACCATGAGGCACGCAAAAATCCTTAAGAAGAACGGAGACTAACTTGCTTTCATTGTTCTTAACATTAGACCCCTTCTCTCCTCTTTGTTCTCATTCTTTCTCATCCTGACTAGTTTTAGTTGAATTCAAGTAACCCTGAACACTGAGGTACCCCAAGGCATTCTGAGTCTTACACGTATGAGGGTTTTTTTTTTATTGCTACCGTAACTAATTACCACAAATTTAAAACAACTCAGATCAAATATACACTTGAAACAACACAGATCTATTATCTTACGGTTCTGTAGATCAGAAGGTGGGAGGAGCTGCTGTCGGTTTCTCAAGGCTGAAATCAAGGTGCCCACAAAAAAGGCTCTGGAGGAAAATCCATTTGAAAGCTCATTCAGTTGGCTGAATTCAGTTCCACAGAGCTGGAGGACTTGGTCTTTTATTTTTTGCTGGCTGAGTGCCAGGGGTCTTCCTAAGCTTCTAGAGGCTCCTAACCCCACTTTCTCCATTTTTTAAAGCTAGTGACATTGGGTTGAGCCCTTCTCACGCTTCAAATCTGTCTTCCTCATCAACCAACTCTATCTGTGCTGCACACCCGTCCCCCTCTGATTTGACGCATGTGGTTATATTGGACCCACCTGGAAAAATCCAGGCAACTTGCCCTATTTTAAAGTCAACTAATTACTAACCTTCATTTGGTGTTCAAAGTGCTTCCATAGCAATTGCTAGGTGAGTCTTTGATTAAATAACACGAGGATGGGAGTCTTGGGAGGACACCTTCAGTATTCTGCCCCCCACACTGTGAGAACAAACTCTTGGTCTCTCACACACACTTTCTTACAGCTCCTAAAATATGTCACACATCCAGCCACAAGTTGCAGGCAGCCAAACTGGTAAATAAAAGTTTGCAAAATGAAGAAAACATGATGAGACATTACAAACATTTCAATAAAACCATAAAGAGTTTCAATACCAAGTGTAAAAATAAGCACACACGTAAGGAAAAATGCCCTGGCCTGACAAAGATACCACAGAGAAAGAGCCTGCGGAAGCTTCACTGTTCTCTGGACATTTGGGGGTCACTGATTTATTGAGAGGTGCCCAGGTGTTACTTCTTGCCAGGTGAAGTCTATCTTAAGTGCTTTGTGCTTTGAAACAAACAGCACTCTGAGTCTTGTTGAAGGCCTCACTGAAAGTCCCTAATTGAATCTAAAGATCTCAGCTGGAGTTTGAGACACTTGCTTCCGAACTGACTTAACTTCAAAATCAAACCTGTCATTCTTAGCCAGTATTTGCACTGTGCCGTCTCTATCCCAGCATCTTCCCAGGTTTGGCTAAGTAACATCTGAGCAAAGGAAGCCATCCAAGAATGCAGGATGCCCAGTAGTTACTGTGTTCCTTGTCCTGTTGCCAGTGGTCAGAGGTTTGACCACTCTCTTCAGCAGACAAGTCAGCCTCCATTGTTTCACCATCACTGGTGACGATTTGTAGCTTTCCTTGGTCTGGCTGCCATTGGTCAACTCAGAACATTGTGAAACCCAAGCCCTGTGCTGTGCAAACTGCTTCCCGGTCACCTGGAACTGAGTCTCTATCCTGTGGCCTGCAGTCAAGCCTGGACAGGGATTTCACAGAAATTTGACACTGTTAATGGTGAAAAGTTTGCTTTTTCACAAGTACCACCAGGCAACTTAGAATTCTTCATAGGGATTCTAGAAAGCAGAAATTACTAAATAGTAAGAGAGTGGGGGGGGGGGCGGAATTCAAAGGACACAACCATATGTAACATGGAGATAACTTTTTTTTTTTTTGACCTGAGACACTAACTTTGGGTAACCAGGCCAGTAGGAGATAGGATTAGAGGAGGCTTTTCTGATCCTTCTAGTCCATTTCCTGATCTCTTTTCCTCTGTGAACTTTATAGATGATGTACAATGATCCTCAAACACAAGATGTAATCAAGACACTTTGAATGGCATTGCTTCTTATTTAACCCAAGGGCTGCAGAAAGTTTTTTTTTTTTGCGTTGCTAACTCCCAGTAATGAGAGATATTCACTCCAGCGCAAGGAAAACAGGAGCTCTTAGAAGTGCTCTAGTCACTTAAGCTAAGTATCCTTAATTAAGTGTGTCCTGCCACCTAGGGGCATTCTTAGGCCACTTTGGGGCATATTAAAATTCTAGAGACTTCATAGGATATTCACTAAGGGAAAATAATAATATTAAATCTTCAGCTTTTTCAGAAGTTCAACTTTAGAAAGATCCTTTAAAGCAATGGCCATTTCTGTGCTTTTTCAATAAAATAACTTATGCATTATCCATTGTATTTTATGTTACAGAATGCCAAACAGACCCATGTGATACATTTCTTCTAGATTTCAATTGTAGCTAAAGAGTTGCTAATTAAGGTCTAGCCCCATCCCCATCTCTGGTTTTA
Organism: Phoca vitulina; assembly: GCF_004348235.1. Classification (NCBI taxonomy): domain Eukaryota; kingdom Metazoa; phylum Chordata; class Mammalia; order Carnivora; family Phocidae; genus Phoca; species Phoca vitulina. Next base: position 31,115,152 of record NW_022589707.1, on the reverse strand, counting down.
TTCAGCCAGCAAGGATTTTGTTCCAGTTTGGTTTTAGTTTGAATTCCTTCGGATGGGATGAAAAGAAGCTGTACCATTCTCTCTGGTTCACACCCAGCCTCTTCACTTATTTACCTACCAGCCTGGGCCCTGAGGGCCCCTGAATAAATATGGGAACTCTCTTTAGTTAAACAATGAGATCTAGATAAAGTATAATATTTTCTTTTTTGCTTTAGCTGCCAATAACTTCAGAGTTCAGCTTAGTGCTCATCTACATTAATAAATCCATTTGAAGTTGCTTCTAACTCCTTTCTCCTTATACTTTCCTTGTTCTGAATTTATTTCAAAATTTCTGTTTTATTTTACTGCAATTTATTTTTAAAGCTTTCTCAAATCTTCTTTATAAATAATAAATAAATCTTACTTGTATTTTTAAAATAGGGGCTTATACAGAAATAGACCAGATATAGGTTTCTTGCTTTACTAGAGGCCGCTCCCTATCCAAGCACAACTGTCTATATATTTAAGAAATGGCTGCTAGACATCAATCAGACCTTATCCATCATATTAAATCAGAAAGTTAAGTGGGGTTTAAGCCTACATACACATTACATACTGAAGGAGATCAGAACATGTTACACCAAAATACACTGCTTTGGCATATTGATTATTTTGAGCTGAAGACACTTAAGAGGCAGCAGATGCAGGCAGGGCTCTCTGACCTCCCCCTTTCTACCTAAAGGCACATCAAGATTATCTCATGAGACACGTCCACTCTCTGTACCAGACAGAGAACATTCTTAACATTAGAAACTGGGAATCTTTGCCAAAATGGATCTATACAAAAACAAACAAACAAACAAACAAAAAAACTATTAAAACAGCCCTTCTCTTTCATTACTTTTCCCCATACATTTCCTAGTAACATTCCCACAATTTACTGCCCCCACCCCAAATCCCTTTGTTTTGTCACTTCTCTGCAAATTTATCATCCTTTGATTGAAAAAAAAGTATGTAAGCTCTCAGTTCTAATTGCTTCTTTGAGTCTTTGTTTTTCTTATGAGGACTGTCCTGTGCCCATCAAAGTATTGAATAAAATTTGATGCTTTTTTCTTGTTGATCTGTCTTAGGTTAGTTTAATTCTCAGGCCCAGTCACAGAACCTAAGAGGACAGAAGGAAGATTTTCCTCCCCTACAACACACATATAAATTAGCCCAACTTAGTCCTGCAAGGAAATGTCTAATCATTGTCCTTGCAACCAATCTGATTGACAACAGAATAGGAGACAAGTGCTGGAGGGAAGAAAGTTTTGTCTTCCTTCTGTGTCACCAGTATAACATTTTGGGACAAAGAACTACAACTTTTGTCATTTAGTGTTTATTATATAATCAAAAACTTGTGAGTTCCAGCTAGTTTGAAGAAGAGAAAATTATAGCATGTGACAGCACATGGCATGGGCATGAAAGTAGACTAGGGTTGGGGCTTCCACCTGCTACAGGGAGAAACTGTAGAAATTAATAAAAACTTAACAGAAAGCACTAGAAGAATCGATTAGAGTCAGCTGTGGTGATCTTCTCAGAGATCCTGACGTTATGGAGCAAAGCAGACGTGGTTCCATGACATAAGTGCCTTTTGCCACCTGCCAGAAGGCCACATGCTTACCGTATAACCAGTCAGCCTCAAAGAACAGACTAGAGATCGGGCGCCTGGGTGGCTCAGTTGGTTAAGCGACTGCCTTCGGCTCAGGTCATGATCCTGGAGTCCCGGGATCGAGTCCCGCATCGGGCTCCCGGCTCGGCAGGGAGTCTGCTTCTCCCTCTGATCCTCCTCCCTCTCATGCTCTCTGTCTCTCATTCTCTCTCTCTCAAATAAATAAATAAAATCTTTAAAAGAAAAAAAAAAAACAGACTAGAGATCAACACTGAGAGCCATCTGTAGGGTGGGCTTCAGAGGGAAGCACTCACTTGGAAATCTATTCCTGGATATGGACATGTCATCTGGGCTCATAACGTCACCATAAGAGTAACTCAGGAAGGAATAAGTATGTAAGACAGGTAACGAATCACCTCCAGCACTCAGAGCAGGAAAAGCATTTGCTTCACCAAAGAAACAGAATAAAAACAAAACAAATTCTTGTGGCAAAAGGCTCAAAAAAGATAGGGCCCAGGGACCCATTTTAGGGAACATTGTGTAAGACTGTGCCTGGATAAGGGTAGTACAGTCATACTATACTATTGTTGTATGCTGAAGAATAATGGTGTTTATTACTTGAGACCAAAGGTCTGGTCACCTGCATTACCTGGGGTATGGCAGACCTTTTTATAGACTGTAAAAATTTTTGTCCTTAGAAGTCTCAGATTATCAAACAAAGACTCTTAGAAAAATGCCAAGAAGTTAAGTGTCTCTGGCTCATCAACCTGTTCTCCCCAAACACGTAGAGAACCTTGGGGCCAAGAACAACCAGAAACTGAAGAAAATGACCAGGGGTAGCAAAGCTAGAAAAATTAAGCTATTCAGCTATAAATTTCTAATTATTTCTCCAATTGACATCCTTGCCTTTGTTCCTAAAGATAGTTTTCTGCTAAACTTAGTAGCTGTTTTTCTTTTCCTAAATCTTTTTTTCCCCTTTCTTTGTGAATTCAACTGGATAGGAATGAGATCTATGATTTTTGCATATATGAAACTGTATTTAATAAATGCTAAATAATAGAAGATTAGAATTTTTTAATAACCCTGTTTATTATTCTCATGATCTATTTTCTCTTGTTCTTATCTTTAACAAATCTTTCTTTAAATGATCACATGGGGGGGTTGCTATCTACCCTGATGGGTCATTGACTTTGTAGAGCATGGCATATGCTGAATTGAACACTGTAATTACATTTAGACCCAAGGCAACACCCAATTGTTCATTCTCATGTGAATCTGGAAGCACCTACAAATGACATATGTTAATGAATTACAGATCCTGTGGTGAGTTAATAGGATAACAAATCTCAGTCAGTATTGCATAAATTGGGGTGGGGAGAAGCTGAGCTCTTTGTAAACATATGACCTGGTGGGATGGAATTCCTCTAGAAGCAGCTAAGAAATGATAAGGCTGAGTTAATATCAGTCCCTGTATTCTCATTGTTCTGTCAACCTACTCGATTCATATGTTCCAGCTGGTTGTTTCCCCGAATTTCTCTGAGGGTAAGGCCTGAATTTACAAGTATTGTTGTAATTTGGGGAGAGGGGGCATACCCATAAACACACATGGCAAAATTCTCTCATGCATCATGAATTATTAAAGATCCCCTTAAAAGCCTCTGTGACACTAGGCCTTCTGTTTACTGCCCTTGTGTTTCAGGTGGCTGATATGGTATAATGAGACATAAAGCATTAATGGAATTCTATTTTTATTTTTATCCATCAAATTGGAAACAAATGGAAGAGACTGATAACATCCAGTACTAGCAAGGGTAACTAGGGAGGCAGGGAAACTCTTACTCACTGCTAATGGCCGTGTTTACCACCACCACCTTTCTGGAAAGTGATATGGTAATATACACTACAATTTAAAGGTAGAAATACCTTTTGAATCAGGCATCTCAGGTTGGGAGGTTTTTTTGTACATATTTATAGGCACATACATAAGGATTCAGGTACAAAGTTGTTTACTCCAGTACTGTTAGTAGTGGCACAAAACTGGAAACAACCTGAATGTTCACAGTAGAGGAATGATTAAATATGATACATCTACATGGAATATTATATAGCTATTAAAAAGAATGAATTAGGGGCACCTGGGTGGCTCAGTCGTTAAGCGTCTGCCTTCGGCTCAGGTCAGGATCTCCAGGGTTCTGGGATCAAGCCCCGCATCAGGCTCCCTGCTCTGCAGGAAGCCTGCTTCTCCCTCTCCCACTCCCCCTGCTTGTGTTCCCTCTCTTGCTGTGTCTCTCTCTATCAAATAAGTCAATAAAATCTTAAAAAAAAAAAAAAGAATGAATTAGATCTACAGGTATGAGCATCAGGAGAATGTCTGTGATACATTGTATAAAGACAAGCAAGTTACAGAATATATGTATAGTATCCTTACAGTTTAGGATGGGGAGGAGGAAAGGGTGGAGAGTAAGGGGGGTGCGAAGGAAAGAGGTTAAGTGTAGGGAAAACGCAAAAATCTATTTATGTGTGTGTCTATTTTTATATGAGCCGAGAGAAGGAATGCTATGCTGCAGGTAACCATCTAACAGGGGGTATTCAGAGGAATAACACAGTAGGAGGGAATGTGAAGTTCTTTCTTAATACAGATCTGTAGGGTATGATTTGGTTACAAAGAACATGGATAACCTTTGTTGTCTTTGTTGAAAAATGGCAGTAATATAATCTGAAAAAGACAGAGTGATGTAGACCATGTAAGGACCCCCAACTACTTCTTGAGAAGGAACCAGTTTTTAGTTCAGTGAAGCTTTAAGATGGCTGGACTAGAGTTGAGGGTGAAGACTAAAAGGGGCTTTCTTTTCCAGCAGGAAGTCCAGCATGAAAAGGCCTGGAAGGACTGGCAAATGAGTCTTCAATTTCTACCTGTAAATTCCAATTTATAGGTTACAGAAGACTTTTCCTGACAGGCCAGCAGACCATGTAAGACCATGCTGCTTCTGGGCCTAGACTAGGGACACCCAGATTGGTTTTGCCTAATAAATCCCTGAGATAATTAAATGCCACTGTTCTTCCAGAACAAGCCTTGGCTTCAGATATATGCTTATTGTCTTAGGCAGAAATAGTAGTTAGAATTTTTAATAGACTAGTTCTTTGCCCCTTAAATAATCACGTATAGTCAGTGGCTATCTGGGCCTTTAATCATATATTCCTAGAGTATCTTTGAACATGCATTCCAAATAAATGTAAATTTATTTATAACCAATATATATGTTCTACCATCAATCAATAATTGAAGTAGGCTCCACACCAGTGTGGGGCTTGAACTCACGACACTGAGATCAAGGGTTGCGTGCTCCACTGACTGAGCCAGCCAGGTGCCCCTGTCAATCAGTAATTTGACTTAATATTTGATGAAGAGAAATAGTTGGTATTTTATTATTTTTTCTTAATCCCTTTCTTGTGGGCTTCAGTTTTGCAGTAGCTGAGCTCCTCTAAAGGCCACAGCTCATACCAGCAGTTCCTTCCTTTAGCTACAACCTCAGCTACAAGTCTTGCAGATCTCTCCCCACTCTGACCCGTCTGACCAAGGCACAGTAATAGCGCCCTACTTTTGCTAGCCCAAGAATGCTTCGCTGTCCTTGTTGCTCCCCTCACCTCAGCTCCTACCTTTGTAAATAACCCCCTTATTAAACACTCCACAATTACACCAATTAAGCATGCCATCTATTTCCTTATGGGATCCTGACCATACATATATATGCAAAAAAACTACTAAGGGCTCCAGAACACATAAAAGTAAATTAGAAATTGATTCACTCTCTAACAGCTTATAATCTGGTGTAGGTAAGTGTGGTTCTTCTGATATCACTGGTTAAGGTCTGTATAGATACAACTGAGAAGGTGATAGTATTGTCATATTAATGTAGGTGATAAAAAAGGTAGAAAAGTCCATGGGGATGGCTTGTTATCTATAGGCTGGATTGGAATCATCCATTTACATATGACAGAATGAACCTGTATATAGAAACACTTTAACAAGACTTTAGATGTCTTTAAAATGCAATATGATATTTGAAGGGGCAATTAAAAATTATGTGCCTTGCCCCAAATAATAATTTAATATATACTTATATGAAAAAAAATCTTGTTTTCCATATAATATTTGTTTTTTTAAACTTCTGCATACAAGCCCAGAGACTAAAAGTTTCTTTCATAGGATTTTAAAAATTATCTGGAATTAACAAAATGATACATTTTAGCAATTTGGTGGGGATAGGCTCAATTTTGGTACTAACTTGGTTGTAGCAAACAACTGGCTGTGTTCTTATAGTAGAAGACACTAAGCTTTCAAGCAAAAAGGACACTATTTAATGTGCTTGTTTAATTCAAGGGTCCAGTCAATAAACTGGAAAAAGTAGCACATTTACATTTATAGTTAGCTTTAGATTTTAAGGCCCTAGTGGTAAATTAGCTGGGTTAACAAGTGTATAATACACACCTCTCAATAGAACATTTACTTCAAAAATTTTAACTGACATTTATATTTTGTCAATATGTAAACAATAGATGAGATGATTTTTTTTTAAAAAAAGAGACAGCTCTTATCCTTAAAATTTATAACGGGAAATCTATATATGAAAATTACTGATAGATTACAAAGTAAGATCATTTCTCTCTACGTATTTTTTTTAGACAACTAGTAAGGCTAATCTAGAATCATTTAGTTTAATTGGAGTTTAGACAAATATTCCTACATGAAAATGTTACTGCTTGCCTTTGAGCTTCCAGCTTTTCTTTTATCATAATAGATTTGTCATTCATGCTGCATTTCAAATCAGATTTTACATGACTTCAAATAGATACACTAGGGAATTAAAAAATATTGACATACTATCACTTGAAGTCTTCTTTTAAAAACTAGAGTTTAGGAAAACCTAATGTTTAGGTAAGAGCTACTGAGTACAAGTTAGATTATATCTGGAATGGCAAAGGAAAAGAGCTTAAGTACTTGCATAAGTAACTGTAAAAAACAATGAGCACATAATCAAATAAGAATAGATGTAAGATTTTAAAACTTGCCTCTGTCCCAATAGCCTGGTTTTCAAAAGGGCACACACATAAATATGTCTTAGTTAAAATAAACACTGGGTCAATAAATCTCAAATTCATAAAATACACTCAAAACTTCAAACTGTTTAGCCTCAAGTGATACATTAGCAGTACAGACCTACATTAGAGCACTTAGCATGAAAACCATCCACTATGAAATAGGGCAGAGACACATTAAATATTCTTATCAATCTCAAATCCAAAAGGATTACAATTTAGAACATATGCAGGATCAGTTATGCAAAATGGACCCAATAGCTTCCCCAATAATTTTCTCACTATTTGGGGATGGATTTTTCCCCCCTATACTTCTGAATCAGCTGAACAGAACGAACAGAAAGGAAATATTTCAATAATTTATTTTTGTTGATTTGGCTAGAATAGCAAGTCATGAAACACTCACTGAACATAATGAGCTCCTCTACACTGTGATTCCAAATCTCTTTGAAGACGGGGCCAGCTGACCAGATGGTGCGCTGTAACATAATGCCTTTGAAATAGAGGCTTGAGTTCAGGTTCATAGGCCACAGGACAACAGAGGCAGATTGCGACGTGCAAGTGAAATATTCAACTAGGAAGACCGGGGGCTGCCAAGAGCAGCCGTACTCTGCTGCCAAAGGGCAAATCAAATGCCAACTTCCTCATGCCCCTGCTCTATCTTAGTATGTGGCTGCTTACTGTGTTTTGAACCTTTTGGGGGTGGGGAGGGTGGGGCAACTTTGAAAGGTCAGAGAGACAAAAGAGGTGAGGAATCAAGTTTCCAAAAATCAGTTTCCAAAATACTCATAGCCTGCTATGCTGAGAAAAGAATATATGGGCATTTGAAAATGATAGGCCATTCCTCTAAATTACCTTGTATACAAAGGGATTTTCTTAGAAATCTTATATTGCTCTTAATTAATGAGACTGATTGCTTAGCAGTCTGCCTTATGACTAAGTCTGACAGAGCTTAATGGAAGAGAAGCTTAATTGCAGAAAAGCAATGGAAGAAATTCATTAGAGAAGTCTTGAAACCTGAAAATTATGGGCAACACAGGCTATCCGAATGAAAATTGAGCAATTTAAGATGTCTTAATTAGATTTAAAACCAGAGCTTAGAAAAACTAAATTAGCTCTATTGAATCAGATAAAAAAAAATCTAAGATAAAATGCATGGTTATTATTGGATTACTCAAGATAGTCTGTATAGCATTGTACTGGTGATTCTACAAGTTAGCCTTTATGAGGAGTAATAACAACAACAAAAGGCAAAGAAGATACTGAGCAAGAACTTTAAATAGTATTGCATTTGTTCCTAACCTCACAGTATAGATTTTAAGATGTTTTACTAACTGCCCCCAGCCAAAGTATCATTAAGAAAAGGAAAAAAAAAAAAAAAGCAAAGGAAAGCTTAATTTCAACTCTGTTGGGCAAAAAAATAGAGGAAACAAACCAAATATTCCAATTTATTATTCATTTGAGTTAAAATTTATGCAAAACAGTCATGATTCAAAGGTGGTAACAATATGAGTATTGAGAGAGCCAGCCAAGGAGTCAAAAGAATATTATATTTACTTGATAAGCATGGGGCATCAGGATTAAAAATAAAGGGAGAGGAGAGGAAGAGAAAAATATCTATAGTATAGACAATCCTAGAGCTTGTCACTTGGTCATTCGTATTCACTGGACAAATAAGTCTCAGGCACCATGCAGAGAATACATCTTAGAACAAAATACTGAAGGTCCCTGCTGTAATGGAGAATAAAGGCTAGTAAACAAGTTAGGCATTAAACAAAAATAATGTAAATATAAATTATACATGGAAACGAACACCATAAGATGTATAAAGTCACCAGTGTAAGGTGATACTAGGGAAACGTGATTTGGATGAGGGCCTAGATGAGGGAGTGATGTTCAAGCCAAGAGACCTGAAACTGGAGGAAGGAAGAGCTAATCATTCCAAAGGAAGAATACCCCTCAGAGGGAGCAGCCCTGGTTGGAGGCACCATGTCTTTGAGGCAGGAAAGGCGGTTGGGGTGGCTAGGCATGCTGCGTGAGATGCATGGAGGGGAGGGGAGGAGAGATGAGCCTAAAGAAGGGTAAAGGGACCCCAGGCTAGTAAAGATTGTGGATTTTATGCCAAGGTTTAGAATCTACTTGAAGCATGGAGACTTTGGATGGATTTAAGCAGAAAGGTGACATGATTGGATGTGCATTTTTAAGAGTGTTGTCATTGCTGAGCCAACAGCGTTGCGAAGCAGAGGTCACTGGATTCCCAGAGCACACTGGTTAGTGTATTCATTTAACACTCATTTAAGAGGGGCGCCTGCATGGTTCAGTCAGTAAGCCTCTGCCTTTGGCTCAGGTCATGACCCCAGGGTCCTGGGATTGAGTACCACATCGGGCTCCCTGCTCAGCGGGGAGCCTGATTCTCCCTCTCCTTCTCCCCTTGCTTACGCTAGCTCTCTCTCTGTCAAATAAATAAATAAAATTAAAAAAAACCCACTCATTTAAGAAACATTTTTCAATATCTATTGTTTGCTGGTTCCACTGAAAAAGAGAGAAATGCAAAGATCGAAGGCTTGAGATTTTGTTTTCAAGAAATATAACAAACCATTAAATAAATATGATTAGAGGTAAATGCGTATTTAGAGCTATGTATAAAATGCTAAGGGAGACCAGGGAACAGTTCACAAAAGTGATAAACTTTGATGTGGGTCTTATAAGACAGTAAGAGAGGAAAAATATTCCAGGTAATAGAAAAATGAAGAATATGGAATGGGGGCACCTGGGTGGCTCAATCTGTTAGGTTCAGGTCATTATCTCAGTGTTGTGAGATCAAGCCCCACATCAGGCTCCGTGCTCAGTGGGGAGTCTGCTTGAGATTCTCTCCCTCACCTTCTGCCCCTCCCCCTGCTTGTGTGTTCTCTCTCTCTCTCTCTCAAATAAATAAATCTTTTAAAAAAAAGAAGAAAAATATGGAATGGAATGGAATGGAATGGAATGGAATGGAATGGAATTGAAACCAAAAAGTTTCAGCAATGCTGGATCTAGAGAAAAGTATGGAAGAGGAGGCTGGGAAACTGGATGGGGGTATTTTAGATACTAAGGGATTTGAACTTTATTCCATGGTCAATTGAGGAAACCACTGAATGAATTCAAGCCAGATGAGATGTTGTATTTTAGAAGGATAATTCTAGGCCCTTGTGGAAGGCTGATGGAAGAGGAAGGCATGAGTGGCAAGGAGGATAGTTGAGAAATTTTTGCAGTGGTCCAGAGAAGAGATGCTGTTACCAACTGAGTGTGTCAGTAACGAATTCACATGTTGAAATCTAACATCCAATGTGATAGTATTTTATATATATATATTATTATATATATTATTTATATATATAAATATATATAATATTTAAATAAGCTCTACACCCAATGTACAGCTTGAACTCACGACCATGAGACCAAGAGTCATGCACTCCTCCAAATGAGCCAGCCAGGAGCCTCCCCCTCCACTGTGATGGTATTAGAAGGTGGGGTCTTTGGGAAGTGATTAGGTCATGAGGTTGGAGCCCTCATGAATGGAATTAGTGCCCTTAAAAGAAGAGGCGGGAGAGATAGGTAGTTCTCTTTCTGCCATGTAAGGACGCATCAAAGAGTTGGCAGTCTGAACCCTGAAGAGGGTTCTCACCAGAACCCAACCATACCAGCACACTTCATCTCAGATTTTCAGCCTCTGGAACTGTGAGAAATAAATTTCTCTTATTTATAAGTAACCCAGTCTATTTTATCTTGTTATCACAGCCCCAGCTGACTAAGACAGGAAAGACATGACCTAAGGGAGATTATGGAGATGACAAGGATGGACAGAATTGCTCTCCCAATTCCTTCACATTCATCTTGGCTTCTTCCACAATGAACCTATAGCCAGGAATTTTACTGGAGAGCCACGAGGTTCAGTAACCTGCACACCAAGGGCAATGTAAGGGCCCCTGGAGTCTGTATGTAATAAGGAGGAATGGAAGAGGGGTCCCAGAAAAGGAGACCGGGGAGCCAAAAGCACGAATTTCCTGACTTCCTCATTTTATCTACAAAACTGGATGGCTTCAGCTTCTATCTGCAAACTCTCATCAGCTGAGATTTTAAAGTGGCATGTGCCATAATGTCATCATTTCAACCTGACATCCAAGAAAGCAGCTGCTTCAGTGCCAGAATGTGCTTGGACTTCTCTCTCTTACCTTCCTTTCCCCTTTCTCCTTCATTCCTTGTCTATTATTTATTTGCATATCTGTCTTCCTCAGCACCCAGCACAGTGCTTCACAAGTAGTACACACTGAATTAATACTGGTTTAATGTTTATTTATGAAGACAGTAATTGATGACTGAATGGATGAATGGAAATACATGTTAATTATTTATTTTTCTTTCAGTCCAAGAGCTTTTGAAAGTTCTGCTCCCCAATCCCCAGATTCTGATTTAATTATCTAGGGTGGGGCCTGATCATCAGTGTTTTTTAAAAACTCCCAGATCATTCTCCTCTGCAGCCAGGTGAAGAACTCCTGTCCTATAAAATGATCGACTGTTAGATCACATTCTCAAATATTGCATTTTTATATCTCTCACAACATAGGCACAGAGAATGTTGCTTGTCATACATACTAAGGAAATACTTGTTGAATTATACTGATTTTTAAAAATCAAACCACATGCATTCTAATAAATTAAAATTATAGGATTTTTCCAATGAGGTTTAGGAAAACCTAAGCCATTACACATTAGAAAGGTTTGTTGAGGGGCACCTGGGTGGCTCAGTTGGTTGAGCGTCTGCCTTCGGCCCAGGTCATGATCCCGGGGTTCTGGGATCAAGCCCCACATGGGGCTCCCTGCTCAGCAGAGAGTATGCTTTTCCCTTTCCTCTCCTTCTGCCTCCCCCACCCCCCCAGCTCTTGCTCTCTCACTTGCTCTCTCTCTCTCAAATAAATAAAATCTTAAAAAAAGAAAGAAAGAAGAAAGGTTTGTTGAAAGGCTTTTAAAATGTACAGCATGGATGTGGGGACATGAAACGTAATATATGCAAAGCAACTGATTTTCTGCTTGTATTTTTGCACTAGCATTTTAGATCTTATTTTAAATATATCTCTTTTAGCCTGATTATAATAAATGTAGTAAATGCTCATTTGAAAAGAAATTCAGATAATACAGAAAGTATAAAGAGGAAAATAAAATTCATTCCTTTCTCTAATCACTTTGGAATATTTTGGCATATATGTTTTACAATTTTGTTTCTTTGTAATAGGGCAATGAATGAGTCTTGGTCCAGAATTAATGACCAGGGCCGAAAGTTGAAGTTAAGGGAGGCTAAGTTCTCAAGGGCATGTCTACCCTGTAGCAAAGGAAAACCCAAAAGTCAAGGAAAGAAGTAAAATAACTATAAGACTCAAAGATCGGGGTGGAGGTAACGAAAATGCATATTATTAAGCGAAAGAAGCCCATCTGAAAAAACTGAGAAACTACATGATTCTAGCTATATGACACTCTGGAAAAGGCAAAACTATAAAGACAGTGAAAAGATTAGGTTGCCAAGGGTTAGGAGGGAGAGAGGGCTGACTAGGTAGAGCACCGAACATGCTTAGGGCAGCGAAACTATTCTATATGATACCACAATGGTGGATACATGTGATGATACATTCATCAAAACCCAAAGAATGTACAACACCAAGAACAAACCTTAACGTAAACTATGGACTCTGGACGATAATGATATGTCAATGTAGGATCGCTGATTGTAACAAATGTGCCACTGTGGTGCAGGATGGCCATTTGGGGGGAGGTTGTGCATGTATGGTGACAGAAGTAGATGGGCACTCTTGGTACTTGCTCTCCCATTTTATTGTGAACCTAAAACTTTTCTAGAATATAATTTTTTTAATTAAAAAAAGCAATTCAGTGTGTCTATCTGTTTGACTTCTTGATGAACTTGCAAGAAGCAAAAGAAATCAGAAAGGTAAAATAATCAAGAGATTTGACCATGATAAAATAGAAAGTATACATGTATATGAAATGAAAAGGCCAACTATGAGGCAGAAAAAAATACTTGCTCCCAAATTATAACTCACAATCTATTAATGTTATTATATAAATCAATATGAAAAAAACACATTCAAAATAAAAAATGAACTAAGTTCATGAAAGAAACATAATGGCTGACACACAAATTACTAATGAGCATATAAAAAAATGTTGTGTACAAGCGATCAAAGTAAAATATAAATTAAAACAATAATATTTACCATTTATCAAAGTAATAAAAATTAAAATAAGTGATAGAACTCATTGCCCATAAGGTGCAGGTGAGAAGGTTGTTCCTATACACTGCCACTGAATTATGTAGCAGTTCAACAATATGACAGCGTGCATGAAGAGGCTTAACCCACCAATTCTGCCTCTAGAAATCTGTTCCATAGCAATCATCAGAAGTGTAGAAAAAATTCATTTATAAAGATGGTTATTATAGCACTACTTATAAATGTTAAAAAAATACAAATAACCTGTGGTCTCCAAATTAGATCCAGCTACATAGGTAGAAATAATTCAGTAATTTAAGGCAAATTTTTTTAGTGGTCGTAGAAAATGTTCATAATGTAATATTTCATTTTGGCAAAAAATTCAAAATATACACATGAAATGTATTTAGAAAATAGTGGTATTTGAAGATGATATAATTATCTACCTAGAAATTCAAAGAGAATCAGTAGGAAAACTACTAGAACCACATAGTGTAATGCCTAATAAGGAAATAAATTCAGGAAAAAAAGATATATAAAGCAGCTAAAACAAATCAGAAAATACAATATAAAATAAAACATAAGACTGAATGCTCAGAAGTTAGAAACTATAAAGCAAAAGACAGGTTTTTCATCCTCTGACAAAGGAGATAATAAACAAAATTCAAAGATGAATGAAAACTGGGAAATATATTTGCAAACTTAGACAAACATTTCTTGTTCATAATCTGTATAGTAAGCAAAAACATCAAAAAGAAAATACCCTCTATGAGAAAAACACAAAAAGATATGAAAAACAATTTACTGAAGGGAAAATGAAGATGATCCATAAGCATGTGAAAAGATGTTCGTCCTGACAAAAAAATCAGACACTAGGAAAACAAAAATATATGTATTTTTTTTCATTTGCCTATTAGGTTGGCAGTAATTAGGACACTGGTTAAGCCTAGGGTATGAAATTAAGTTTTCTTTTTGATTCCTTGGTAGAGCTTAGACATGTATAAATTTTACAGACAGAAAATAAGTAACATTTGTCAATAAACAATAAAATTTAAAATATATTCAGTGATCTTGAGACTGCGATTCTATAGCTTATTGTAAGTATGTAATTTGGCAAGTACACATAGATTTATGTAGCTAGACAATCTTCCACCAAAATTCATGATGGTAAAAAAAGAAACATTCAACGCTTCTCATAAGCCACTTCAGATTTACTAAGTTTGATGCAGAAGAAGCTTCATCCAAGTAGTTCAAGATGCAGAGAAGAATGAATGTCCAATGAGGACACTTTGACCAATCGGGGATGGGAGTCAACAGTTGAATTACTCTCTCTTCCCTCCTTGTCCTGAGACAATGTTTATGTCCCCTCTTAGGATACATTTCTGCAAGACTGAGTAATCAACTCTGCCAGATACTGAGTGGTCAGCTCAATGGATCATCCTCATTTTGGTTCTTCTTGCCATCCTTGTCTCACTCCCTTTATTCTCTCTCCCACTTACCCTCAAGGATTGGACTAACCCATAAAGCTATGGCACAAAAGCCTTTGCCTTATACATTGCTGCCTAGGAATTTCCAGGCTAAAAGAACAGTGCATAATCTAAATGTCCATCATTAGGAATTCAAACGATGTAGAAGTTAAAAAGGATGAGATACCTTCATTTATTTTCATATGTGTGGCAGATTGAATTTTCCAAAACTGGCCTAGCAATATTTCGGTTTCACATTCTCTTCCAGAACCTTGCCCTTGTCCCATTGAGACGTAGAGTCTACTTCCTCTACCCTTAAACCTAGGCAGGCCTTTGTGAGTGAGCGACTGATGAAATCCAGCAAGACTGACATAGTGAGGCTTCAAGGCAATGAAAGGGGACACATCTTCTACTTGGTTCTGTCTCTCTCTCAAGAGATATCATTGCCTTTTGAAGACAGCCATCATTTTGTGAGGAAACTTATGTCAGAAACTGTGAAGGGTCTGAGATTTTACCTACCTGCAAGTAAACGATTTAGACTGCCACAGTATGTATGTATGTATGTCCATATGTATGTATACAGATATATACATATACACATATCTATAATATTATGAATATTATCTGATACACACACACACACACACACACACACAGAAAATATGAGGCCTCTGGGTTAGAGATGAAAACTATTACAGCAAAAGCAGCAACCAGAGCAACATCTTGCATGAGTTTTCCAGCCCCGGTCCCATCCTGCTGGATGACACAATAATGGCCAGATGGTCCCTGCATATGCAGTGGGTGCATTATAGGATAGAAATCCCCAAACTAGGAAACTCTGATCTTGTATAGAGCTGCTGGTGATATGCCAATCTTCCCTTCAGGAGAGAGAGACTGGCTTTATCTCTGTTCTGGAACATAAGCAAATCTTCTAGGGAGGAGAAAGACAAGTTTTTATATTTACTACCCTGATTATCTCCAGAGAGGGAGATGTCTCTAAGCTTTACCATCTCCTGGAATATCCGCTTATAAAAACACTTCTCGGGGTGCCTGGGTGGCTCAGTCATTAAGCATCTGCCTGCGGCTCAGGTCATGATCCCAGGGTCCTGGGATTGAGCCCCACATCGGGCTTCCTGCTCAGTGGGGAGCCTGCTTCTCCCTCTCCCACTCCCCCTGCTTATGTTCCCTCTCTCTCTCTCTGTCAAAAAAAAAAAAAAAAAAAAAAACACTTCTCAATTGGCTGTTATTCTCTTTGTTCAGAGGACCAGGGCCATGTAGAGACATGAGATATTCACGGATAATTGTCCCCAGGCCATGGGAGACCCCAAGTGGAGATATTCCAGGGGCAGGCACAGCCCAGAGCCAGAATCGATTGCCAGATACATGAGTGAACAAGTTTTTCACTTGTCATCCTTAGACTCTGAGTCCTTCCAGCTGATGCCGGGTGCAACAGACAGGGGCTGTCCCTGGTGAGTCTTACCCAGGACTGAGGACACTACTGTTGTTTTTAAGCCTTAACTGCATCTTGAGGTGGTTTGTTATGCAGCAATAGATTGCTGGTACAAGGGCAAATGTCCCTGACAAGTTAAACTACATAAGCAGTTGTAGGACAAAATGAATAACTTGGTTTCGATTAAGACATATATCTGAGTATGTATAGAAAGACACAGAAAGGGAAAACAGACAAACACAAACACAAAAATATTATGATGATATACCAAATGGGTTCATTTTGGTGGGACTTGAAATTTCTGCTTTGTACATATATGTATTAATGTTTTTTTTAAAAAAAAAAACAAAGACATGTATGAGTTTTATCAGAAAAAAAGATTTTTGCTTTTATAAAACAGTGCATATACACCTTAATCTCTGGAGTGCATGTTCATAAGTTTTTAGTCTTCCTTATATTTTCTACCCCCCCACCCCATCAAGTTTCTATAAAGAGTAGGCATTGAGTACACATATAGTGATGTGAGGTAATTAGGATAGCAGTGGGAATGCTTTTAGACAGTAAAAGCTGGTTTCTTTTAAAGTAGAAATGTCAGGCCATTTTTCTACAGCCTTGGGTACCATGTGAGATGATAGGACCTTTAGAGGACTTTTAAAGAAGAAAGTGCTTTCCCATATATGAAGATAGATAGCACTTGTTCTATTATTATTTTAAAACTTGATCTTAACTATCATGTTCCTATTTTTCTCTCTAGAAGTACCTGTTGAGAACAGATTTAAGAAATTCTAAAAATTGAAATTTTAATTGTTAAAGATAAAATGCTAGATACAATAATTTTACATAGCATTTTTCATGAAATAAAAATTCACCAGAGAGAGTTTAAAGCAAAATAGTCAATAATGACTATTTATGTAGGTTATCTAGCAAAACTGTAGTTCATTGGACAACGTACTTTATTACGAAATAGCCAAAGAAACTATAACTTCTATAGTAAATAATAACCACAAAAATCTATGGACTTCAGTACATATTATAAATGCTGTTCTAACATTAGGCAGAATTGCTTTCCTCTTTAAAAGTATGACTCATTGGGGCATCGGCTGGCTCAGTTGGTAGAGCATGTGACTCTGGATCTCCCGGTGATGAGTTCAAGCCCTATGTTGGATATAGAGCTTACTTAAAAAAATAATAATAATAATAAAATGTATATTAAAAAGTCTAACTTATTTTTACTAGGAACATTATCAAATCAAAATGAAAACAAAAGAATATATTTCTTATAATCATCAATAAATAGTCCCAAATTCTTAAAACTAATTAGTGTTACTCAGGTAGGCGCATATGTATTTTAAACATATGCATTCTAATGTTCTACAAGTATATAACATTACCATAAATTTAGAAAGAAATAATTAACTACCTACTTTTCCACTTAGCATACTTATACTTTCCTTTTTTTAGAAAAATTGACAATTGTTATGTGTCAGCAAGAAACAAAGAATAAATTTAATACTTCACCCACTATGCTTTACTAAATCCCTCTAGAATGAATCCTGTGGGACAGTAACAATGAACACATATTTACTCTGAGTAATTTTGGAAAATCCACAGGAAAGAACTATGTGGTCTTTCTTACTATTAATATAAAATACTGCTCTGTAAAATTATTATACATTAACGTTCATTTTGTCAAAATAATACATATATGTTGTTTGCTCTTCCATCCTAATAATATTATAACTTGAAAAGTACACTTAAAACATTACTGAATAGGACACAATATTACTAGACCTTGAATTCCATGACAATCTGGCCAAATGAAATAAAAAGAAAAGATAATTGATATGTGGACATGCTAAGATTCCAAGATTATCATTACTTTAAAAGATATGCCTAAATCACACAGACTCTGAAGACCAATACATAAGAATTGGCTAAAGGGATTTTTATCAAATGATCAGACCTCAAATTACATGACACAGTCTTGAAATAACAATGGTTTGC
The DNA here is from genome assembly GCF_004348235.1 of Phoca vitulina. Classification (NCBI taxonomy): domain Eukaryota; kingdom Metazoa; phylum Chordata; class Mammalia; order Carnivora; family Phocidae; genus Phoca; species Phoca vitulina. The sequence continues at coordinate 31,097,245 of NW_022589707.1, read as the reverse complement.
CTGAGTCTCTAGTATCTGTTAGCTTACTCAGACTGCCCCTACACGACTGCAATGTTCTGGGATCAGTGACCACATATAGCTCTGTATTCTCCATGCTTAGACCATGCTTGATATATAGCAAATGTAAAAAAAAAAAAAAAAAAAAAAATTGCTCTTGAATAAGACCAAAAAAATCAGGTTTCTAGAGTTGTGGGGTTTATTCTCTAAAAAAGTATCTGTCATGTTCCCAAACCCATGTTAATGACGAATCCCATGAAAGGATGGTTACATCTTTTTAAGGCCAGTTCCGTCACAATTTAAGGAAACACACCAAAATGAGAACAGTCCAAAAATATTCAGCCAATTTAAGAACACACACTAAGAAGATAACTGGGAAAATTTACCACTGTAATAGAGAATCAATCTTATCTTAAATGATTACTAAAGTTTCTGCCCAGGGAGAAATAGCTTGAAATGGGAACAAAAAAGATTAAATGGGTAATGAAAGTTACATAACCTAAAGTCTTGCACACTGGGCACTTCTATTTTCTCTGTAAGTCTACAATGTTTAGCGTAATAGACATCCGGTGCCTGTGTGGTGATCCACAGGTGCAGTGTAGTGTAATGAACTCTGTATCAGAAAGTGGGCATTCTTGGCTCAGTCGTTAAGCGTCTGCCTTCGGCTCAGGTCATGATCCCAGGGTCCTGGGCTTGAGCACCGTATCAGGCTCCCTGCTCAGCGGGGAGCCTGCTTCTCCCTCTCCCGCTCCCCCTGCTTGTGTTCCCTCTCTCGCTATGTATCTCTCTGTCAAATAAATAAATAAAATCTTAAAAAAAGAAAAAAAAGAAATTGGGCATTCTGGCTCCACCTCGACTGCTGCCAGTAGTCTGGCCCACAGGAAGTGAGCTCACTTGTCAGGGCTTCATTTCATAAGGGGCAATACACAGGATACGACCTTCCAAGTACTTCTGATTCTATCCTAAGAACCAATCTGAGCAGAAGCAGACCCTGAAAAAGAAGGGAGGTCACTCTTCATGATCCTAAAGAGAACACTTAGTATCCCTTGTACCCTCGCCATCTGTCCATTTATTCAACTTGGATGATATTTCTATTTTCTCAGTCCAAATTTGCCCCTCCTCTTTCTTTCAAAATCTGTCAAAACTCATCTTCTTCAAGATTCCTTGCCAAACATCTCACCTTTATTTGATCACTATAATCAGTCCCACAATAGTTCAATTAGCTATGCCACTCCTTAAAGTTAAAATTAAACAGGCACTTGTCAATCTGTGTCTTAATTTATATAGGGGCACCTATCTGGGTAATCTCCTCAAAAATTATACTTAATATAGGAACATTAATTAATCAATCAACTCAATGCTCAAAAAAATAATGTGATAGGCACAACAATGGAAAACTGTGTGCTTATAGTAAAATACATTTTAGAAAAAGTTTTGAAAATACCTAGTCTCAAAGTGCCTCTTCCACATACTTTTTATGAGGTTTGAGCTTCTCATCCACTACAGCAACCGTTTTTTTGACTTAATGTATTTTCTTTCAAAACTACCACATTTATAAAACTTTCAGTACAAAACAGAGCTGTATCAAAACTACCACTTAAAAACACTCATAATCAAGCCTGTTAAAGTGAGATTATAGGAGAAAAGGCAGTTTAAGGGGTTTTATCGTTTTAAGGCAAGGGTCCTTTTTGTGTCAAAAAGATTTTTTTTAACTCCTCAACTAAAACGCCTGTACAGATTCTGGAAGTTAATAAGTACACTTAGTTAAGGGCAGAGTACTGCCATTTGCCAAGATATGTAGAAAACCCATGTTAATTTCTAGAAGGGAAACCAATCACCTAGAGCATGAGGCAAGGCACCTAGAAATTAAGGCAAGACAAAAGCAGTCGTCCATAAGTCTAGTGATGTATAATGGAAGTGACATTATTTCATCTGATACAAATTCATGAAAAGGGAAAATCAGGCTATTTTCTTATAGGAGATCAAAAATTATGTAAGTGTCTTGAGTAGCTAGCAAGACCTGACATAGCAACTCAATTTTCCACTTAAGGGAAATTGATTTGAAAAAGGGAGAATGTCCATCTCATCTTTCTTTCTGGTACAAAACACAATAGTGGTGTTTAATGAACACTCACATCTTGATATGCTTTAGAATGTTACCATCATTCTAAAGTTAACCATCAGTGGCTGGGACCAGGGGGCTTTAATGAATAAGAAATAAAGACTCAGTATTTTAGGTCTCCTAAATGCTGATGAAATGGCTTGATGTTCATGAAACAGGAGTGGTTTGAAGAGACAAGGGGTTCTGGGACCCACCAGCTGTTTAGAAGAATCGTTAACCTTGATGAAACAAAAACCACTGCTCCTGGCAGACATTTCCAAACAGTCCTCTGATTGATATTAAATAGCACCACATAAGAGATCAATGTGTTCGATTGTCTGGGGAACATTTAGCAGCTTACTCATCCTGGCAGACGTATCTGGAGACTTGCACAGGGTCATCATTAAGGCTTTTTGGACGGCTGTAGTATCACACAGGTAACACTTTTTCCAAAGATTTCCAAAGAAAAACTATCTCTGACTAGTTATAACCTGCCATTTTAATTCATTAGTGACCCAAGTGCTGGAGCAAACTCAAAATTATTTCTTGAGGAAAAACTGGCCTTGACCAGAAGAAACATATGGGTGGCTGGCCTCTTGTTTAGCCAAGGGTGCAGGTCTGGCTCTATAATTTTTATAATAGAATAAAAGTCCTATCATCAGCATGATCCCTTATAGATCTGCCCTTAATCAGCACTATACAACACCTGCCATCTAGCTGTCTACAGATAGTATCACACTGAACTATTTGTTATCTAATTCCTATAAAAAATGTTGACGAATATAAAAGAAATTTGAAAAAGAAAGTCCAAGATAAGGTTTTCAAGCACTAGTTCGATTAGTTGAATTACAGGCGTATCATGGACATGTTAAAAATACAGATGGCTGGATCTTATCTCAAACTGACTAAATCAGACATTCCAGGAAAAGAGCCCAAGAATCTCTATTTTAAACAAGGACTTTATGGGCGCCTGGGTGGCTCAGTTGGTTAAGCAACTGCCTTCGGCTCAGGTCATGATCCTGGAGTCCCGGGATCAAGTCCCGCATCGGGCTCCCTGCTCGGCAGGGAGTCTGCTTCTCCCTCTGACCCTCCTCCCTCTCATGCTCTCTGTCTCTCATTCTCTCTCTCTCAAATAAATAAATAAATAAAATCTTTAAAAAACAAAAAAAAAAACAAAAAAAAAAACAAGGACTTTATTAGATTTTCATGAACACTCAAATTGAAGACCACCCGTCTAAGGAATTCAGAATTCAGTCGGTCCTCAAGGTACCTGAGACTCTTCTGCCTTTGAGTTGCATTAAACCTCTGCAGAGGTTAACTACAACTTCATCATATGAAGTTTTATAAATTTATAAATGTTTCAATGTTAAAACATCATCTTTTTTATTTTGGTCACTATCACAAACAACTATGTGATTTCTGCTTCTGTCTTTGCTATAAAAATGTTAAGAAGGGCATTGCTAGGGGCGCCTGGGTGGCTCAGTCGTTAAGCGTCTGCCTTCGGCTCAGGTCATGATCTCAGGGTCCTGGGATCGAGCCCCACATCGGGCTCCCTGCTCGGCAGGAAGCCTGCTTCTCCCTCTCCCACTCTCCCTGCTTATGTTCCCTCTCTCGCTGTGCCTCTCTCTGTCAAATAAATAAATAAAATCTTTAAAAAAAAAAAAAAAAAGAAGGGCATTGCTAATATAACACTTAGTGTTAACTCTATCTCTTTCTAAGAAATCATTTGAATTCATTTTCCTAATTATGAAAACTGTTATTCAGAACATCTCCCTTTTCCCCTGGGCTGCCAGGAAGCTCAGAATCAAACCAATGCCTAACTACAGCAGTCACATTAAACGCTTTGGCCGAAATGACAATTTCATGATAAAACTGAGAATGCTCATCAAAATTCTGAGGATTCCAAGGTCTCTTTAAAGCCTTTTGACTGAGGAAACCATATTAGAGAATTTAGAGCTTTTGAAAGTCCTTTTTTTTTTTTTTTTTAGTTTTTAACTATGGCAGTCTGATATCTGCTACACAGAAAAACCTAAATGCAAAATGTTAGAAATTCACATAAGGTTCTTAGAAAACATTTCAGGGAAAGTATGATATTGAAACGTTTAGTCCACAAACTGATTTTTGCCAGAAGAAATTTGGCATTACAATATATGGTGCTCAGACAACTGGCATTCACATGCAAAAAGGTAATTTAGACACACACCCTGACCCTTTATAAAAAAATTAACTAAAAATGGATCATAGACCTAAATGTAAAACACAAAACTCTGAAACTCCTAGAGGATAACACAGGAAAACATCTAGATGGCATTAGGTACAGTGAGGACTTTTAGATGTAACACTAAAGCCATGCATGATCCATGAAAGAAATAATTAGTAAGCTGAACTTCATTAAAATTAAAACTTCTCTGTGAAAGACACTGTCAAGAGAATGAGAAGACAAGCCACAGACTGGGAGAAAATATTTGCAAAACACCTCTTTTATAAAGAACTACTATCCAAAATCTATAAAGAACACTTAAAACTCAACAATAAGAAAACAAACAAGCTGATTAAAAAATGGGCAAAAGAGCTCAATAGACACTTCCCAGTGAAGATATATAGATGGCATATAAGCATATGAGAAGGTGTTCTGCATCAGAGTTATTAGGAAATTACAAATCTAACCAATAATGAGATACCACCATATCTATTAGAATGGACCAGATCTCGAGCACTGGCAGTGTTCAAATGCTGGAGAGGATGTGGAGCAAAAGGAACTCTCATACTATTGCTGGTGGAAATGAAAAATGGTACAGCTGTTTTGGAAGATAATTTGGCAAGTTTTTATAAAACTAAACATACTTTTACCATACGATCCAGCGATTACCCTCCTTGGTGTTTGAGTTGAAAAGTTGTGTCCACACAAAAACCTGCACATGGTTGTTTATAACAGCTTTTTTCAGAATTGCCAAAACTCAAAAGCAAACAAGTTGCCATGTATTATTAGGTGAATGGATAAATAAACCATGATACAACTAGAAAATGGAGTATTCTTCAGCACTAAAAGGAAATGACCTATCTGACCATGAAAAGACATGGAGGAACTTAAAGGAATACTACTAAGTAAAAGAAACCAATCTGAAAAGGCTGCATACTGTATGATTTCAACTATATGACATTCTGGAAAAGACAAAATTATGCAGATAGTAAAAAAAAAAAATCTGTGGGTGCCAGGTGTTAGTGGGGAATGAGAGATAAATAGGTAGAACATAAAAGATTTTTAGGGCAGTGAAACTATTCTGTATCATGGTGAATACAAGTTCTTATACATTTGTCAAAACCTGTAAAATGAATGTATACCACCAACAGTGAACCCTGATGGAAACTGCGATCTTTGGGTGATAATGATGTTAGGACAAGTTCATTGATTGTAATAAATGTGCCACGCTGGGGTGGGATATTAATAGTGGGGCAGGCTCTGAGTATGTAGGGACAGGGGCTATAAGGGAAATTTCTATAACTACTGCTCAAGTTTGCAGTGAACTCAAAACTACTCTAAAAAACAAAGTCTATTAAAAATATGTCTTTTGGGAATAAAATGTCATACAAATACAATCTTCAAAACTGTCCCCTTTGTCAGTGGCATAGTTTTTCCATTTTAAACTTAGAAAATGCAAAGTATCTAAGTTATTAGAGATCATCCTTCATAATCATACTTATATAGAATTCTGAACTATAAATTTATTACTTGATCTTATCTTCAATGGCCTTAAATGGCTGTTATTATCTTTGGTTTAAAATATTGATATTAGGAATTCAGGAACAAATCTGCAACACACATCATTGTTTATTTTTGCTATTGTTATATTCAATATTTAGTCTATTCTGAATTGATTAAGGAGAGATCAACATCAATGTTTCGTATGGTCAGAACAACCAAATCAACTGCTGGGCAGCATTGTGTTCCATTTTGTAGAGCAGGCAAAGTAAACAAGCCATATTGGGGGGAAAAGGAAACTATTAAAAGATTAAACTACCTAACTTTTAAATAACACATTTTCCACTTTCCCTCATATTTCTAAGCTATTTCAGACATTTGAGTATTCTATGACTAGAGGCATAAGTTGATAGAGAATATTATTTCCTATAGAGAGGCGTTTCCATATATAGTGTGTTCTTGGATTCCTGAAGATTAGTTAAAAAGCAATGTCAAGTTGAGGGTAATATTTTTTATTGGCCAATTTAATGTTGATAGACACACTTACAGAATTGAAAAATGTACTTCCTGGAAGCCAAAGGAAAAAATACCTTCTTCCCTGAAAGCATGTCTATTGCTACTGTATAGTTAACACAGTGAAGGTATTATCAGAAGCTTAGCTTTAAGATTCATGTAGCTGGATTAGTGCTAGCATCATTTTCTATACAAATGAGGAAAAATAATTTATCCTTTCATTGATGCTACAACTCTACTGACAGTTCACTAACACAGATTAAATTTATAGCAGCAGCCTTTACATCTGTCATCAGTACCTCCAAAATCACAATGTGCTCTCTTCCAAACATACTTTGTGAGTGAACTCACCTACTTTCCTTTGCATTTCTCAAAGCCATTCTGGGGAAAACAACACAACAACAACAACAACAACAACAACAACAAAGAAAACTAAAACAGAGGTTAACTTTCTTTGTTCGTTTAAAAAAAAAAATCAAAACAGTGCTTTTGATTTTGAAAGCTCAAATAGTTACACTTACATGAAATTAGTCATATTAGTAATATTAAGCAATTGAAGCGTATATAAAGGATCCAATCAACTACGGAAAAAAACTGACATCAATATTTTCTTTCTTTCTTTTTTTTTTTTGAAAGGTGGCAGAAGGTGCAGAGGGAGAGGGAGAGAGAGAATCTTTTTTTTTTTTTTTTTAGATTTTATTTATTTGACAGAGCGAGAGAGCACAAGCAGGGGGAGTGGCAGGCAGAGGAGTGGGAGAAGCAGGCTCCCCACTGAGCAGGGAGCCCACGCAGGGCTTGATCCCAGGATCCTGGGATCATGACCCTAGCACTAGCCGAAGACATACGCTTAACCCACTGAGCCACCCAGGCACTCTGGAGCGAGAGAATCTTAAGCAGACTCCACACCCAGCCCAGAGCCCAACACGGGGCTCAATCTCCCAACCCTATGATCATGACCTGTGCCAAAATCAAGAGTGGGATGCTTAACCGACTGAGCCATCCAGGCACTCCTGACATCAATATTTTCTGATTATAAAAAATTTACAAATTATTTGAAGAGATTTTGTTTTTGTTTTTTTTGTTGTGCCACTATTCTTTTTTTTATTATTATGTTATGTTAATCACCATACATTACATCATCAGTTTTTGATGTAGTGTTCCATGATTCATTGTTTGTGCATAACACCCAGTGCTCCATGCAGAACGTGCCCTCCTCAATACCCATCACCAGGCTAACCCATCCCCCCACCCCCCTCCCCTCTAGAACCCTCAGTTTGTTTCTCAGAGTCCATTGTCTCTCATGGTTCGTCTCCCCCTTCGATTTCCCCCCCTTCATTCTTCCCCTCCTGCTATCTTCTTCTTCTTCTTCTTCTTCTTTTTTTTTTTAACATATAATGTATTATTTGTTTCAGAGGTACAGATCTGTGATTCAACAGTCTTACACAATTCACAGCGCTCACCATAGCACATACCCTCCCCAATGTCTATTACCCAAGATTTGTTTTATCTTAAAGTCAAGAGCAAAAAGAATGATGAACATGTTTGGGGCTTTCCCACTGATGGTTTTACTGTGTGTGAGGAAAGGCTCTACTGTAAGAGAAAGAGAAGACAAATGAGCTAAAATCAGTTTGGCTAATTTAGTTTCCATCAGGAGGAGGAAATCAACTATATTTCTAACAGTAAAATGCTTTTTGGTGGTTTTCATTAAGGATAAAAATCATTTTTTAAAAAATAGGAAAGGCTCTACATACCAAAACATTGGCAAAACTTTGGAGAGGTAATTTTCTTACATTAATTATTATGAGCTTGGATTTTGATAATCTGAAAATACAATTCAAAAGTCCCCAAAAGCTTGTGACTTAACCATAGGCCAGCAAGAAAAAAAAATCAGAAACATGTATTTCTTATTTCTCAACTAATTCTAGAGTTTGACCAATTGTAAGCATATTTCTAATAAAAATTTTAATATAATGACCAATGTAATGTAAAAATGTAAGTATTTATTATAATATCCAAATGCCTAGAGCAGATTCAGAGAACATGGAAAACAAAGTTATTAATTCAAATTAACATTATCATATTTCAAAAATTGTAAGTTATGTCCTCATGACCAGTATGATTTATTTCTAAAATATGTATATTTTATGTGGTACATATATACATTAACTTATGTTGTAGAAATTGTTTCTTCTCCAGTATACCATGTGTCTTCTTAAACAAACTGTGTGTAGGTGTGAAAACAGCATACATTACACATTCATACATACATATATGTGGATTTTTACACAGCCACTGTTCCCCAGTGGGGAATAGGAATTTCTTTTTTTTTTTTAAGATTTTATTTATTTATTTGACAGAGAGAGACACAGAGAGAGAGGGAACACAAGCAGGGGGAGTGGGAGAGGGAGAAGCAGGCTTCCTGCGGAGCAGGGAGCCTGACGCGGGGCTCGATCCCAGGACCCTGGGATCATAACTTGAGCCGAAGGCAGATGCTCAACCAACTGAGCCACCCAGGCGCCCAGGAATTTCTTTAAGGTAGATTTTTAAAGTGAAATTCAAGAGAAAAAGAAAAACCTTAATTTGGATTCTCAAAATGATTAAACCTTACCCATTATTCCAGGGCCTATAAAGACCTCTGTATTTTCTGAACACATTAATTTATTTTAAATAATTTTTTTCAGTGACGATCAACTGTTACACTTTCTAAATGTATTTAATAATAATGCAAAATAATGACAAATACCTAAATTTTGTCATGAGAATGTGACAATTTTGAACATATTCTTCTTAATTGATTAATGTCATGGTTTGCTCTGCATCACTGCTGGAAAAAAAATATAGAGGACAGAAAAGAAAAAATGATATTTGGTCTCACCTTTTGAAATTGTAAAAGGAAAGAAAACAGTCTTAATGCCTCTCCTTATAAGGGTCAAGAGACACTACTGTTTATCTACTTACTTCAGTTGTATATTCACATTTTCTCTATTCTTACTCTTCTGTATCATCCCCCCTATCTTCTGATTAGAATGGAAGCTCCTTGAGGGCTGGAGTAGTTCTCAGCACTCAGGCATTATTTGTTGACCCAACTATTCAAGAGACTATGACTCTCAACCTTCAGGTTTACAGGTTCAAATTATTTCGACAACTTAAAGGTGCTAGAAAAAATTCCCCTGCTACTCATTGCATAGAAATTGTGATGATGCTTGTTCAAATGGGTCATTTCCTGGAATACAGATGTCTGTGGGGAAAAGGCCATTTATCTGTAGCATATTTGCTGTATCCAATCCTCTTCACCTATGGATAATAATTTTTAAAAATAGAATCTGATTACCTTCCCCACAGAGACTGGTTCACTTCTTTCTTTTATAAGATCTCTTGGCATGATCTGGGTTTTATTTTGTAGCATTTGTTTTGGTTATCATTTTATGTACTATTTATGAATGTCTCTTACCTTCGGTTGGCTATATGATCTATGGAGGCAGATCCCATTTCTGTCTTGTCCTCCTCCTAGCTTAGCATTATATATAATATATATATAATTATATATAAGACATGTGATTATAATATATACTAAATATATATACATACATACACACAAACAAAATTTCAATGAAATTTCTCCAAAAGCAACAAAACCTAAATTACTAAATTAACTTGTTTGAATCAGGCCATTCAATATTCCATATACAAACTCTCAAAAGAATATACACCTGCATTCATTTAGAGGTTTATTTTGTTCTCAGAACAGATCATGAGATTGCTATAGGGCTGTGCTAAATACCTATTCCTTAGTTTCTTTTGTTATGTATCCTAAATCAGCAACGGAAGTGTTCCAAGTAGTTTCTTAACTATAAGCAACTTTCAAAGATCCAAATTTGCTTAACAAAGTACATAAGAACTCTGAAAAATGTAGGTCCCAGAAACCAAGGGGGCATATACCACCACTTAGAAAGGAAAGCAATGGTTTAAAGGGGCCCAACTTGTGTTTAATTAGAAAAATACAAGGAAAGACATGCCAATGTAACCTAGGTTCTCTTTTGTATTAGAGTTATTTGATGGCTACATTGAGTGGTTTGGCCAAAACCTCCTCACAGTATCCTAAGGCAAAATGGAAATGTGAGGGATGGATGACAATCCAGTTGGGTGCATTCATTGCTGGTTAAAATACTCATACCCGAAAAAGTATTTACTGATGAATAAGTAGATCTCAGCTACAATGGGAATTGTTCCTTCGCTCATTTTTTGCTGATGAATTCATCAGAAAGGCTTGGTAGCATACTTATTTAATGCAAAATATAGCTAGTGGGAAGGAGTGGCTTGAAGGACACACGCTTTGGGGTCCAAAACACCTGAATCTGAATCTCAGCTCCTCAGATTAATAATAGTATCACCTTGGACAAACTATTTAACTTCTTTGGAGTTTAGTTTTCTGATATGCAGAACAGAATTAAGAATACCCCCTACAGACAGAAGCTATACGTGTTTCAGTTCCTAGTACTGTGCAGTGCACAAATATAGTAAGCACTCAATAAACTGTCATTCTTATGGTAACACAAACAATGAAGAGTCCTTGATGGATGTGAAATGTTTTACTTCCAGTACAGTGTATTTGGTGGCTTTTGCTAGGTGACGCTGAACTAAGAACTGCTGGGAGACCATTTTTTATAGGTCTCTTGCAATACAGTGCATCTGCTGGGCAGGGGCACAGACTGTCTTTATTCCAGGCTATCTTTCAAGGACGTTTGTACAGTAAAGAGCCTTGGAAGATGAAGATGATATCTCTCCCACCAGCAAAGGCCAGGTTTGCTTATAGCCTTAGAAGACGGAGATATCTCCCTCAGAAGCTTTGGGTGTTACTTACCTGTCCTCATAGAAGATTCAGATTGCCTAAGCTCAGGATTCCTCTCCTGTAACATAACGCACTGTGTGTGTGGTTGTCACCTGGCCCACTTCACATTGCCATGTGGAAAATGGAGCTCAGGGAACCAGCACAAATTCTGATCCTCTAGTTACTGGGTTTGATGTGAGTCGTAAACTCCCTTCTGTCTCTGGGCCAGGAGTCAGTAGTCCTTTGCCAGCATCCATGATCCTATTGCAGACTAACTGATTAGCTTGCAAGTAGGGTAAAATTTCAGACCCTCCATCGTTCTTAACAAGTATCTCCAACTCTCAGGAGCTTCTCACGGCATAGGTTTCTTTCTCACTTTCCTTATATTTTGCTCACTTTATGTATCAGCCATGGGTCACTGTAGGTCAGCTTGGCTCCACTCCCCCATAGCTTCTTCCAAGGCTAAAAAAGAACAGCCCCACTCTGGGACATGTCTGTTCTCATGGCACTGAGAAAAGAGCAATGGAGAAGCCACATTATGGCTTTTAAAGTGTTTATTTGGTCATGACATCCATCATTTTCTCTTGTACTCTGTTAGCCAAAGCAAGTCACTTGACAAGCCTGATATCAATGGGGTGGGGAAGTACACTCTTCCCACAGAAGCACTAAAGTATTCCCATCCCATATAGAAAAAAAGCAATGATGCATAATCCTCTTACAAGGAAGGAGGGTGAAGAGTGGAGACACATAACACACTCAGTAGATGATAGTTACATTAGGACTAGTTATATTAGGATATGGCATAATGTAATAACTAATTATATTAGGACAAAATAAACAATTTAAAAGATCTCAATATTGCAAAATTATTACTAATTGTTCTGTATTATACTTATGATAGCAAAGAATATACCAAACTTCAATGATTATTTTTCTAAAACTTGACAGGATAGAAATGGGCTCAATAAGATGGTATATAAATTGGAATAAATATAGTACAATTCATATGCATGTGTTCAAATATGCACAGGGACTCACAAACATGAAATACATATTTCTAAAAGAATGAGGAGAAATGTTTGTTACTATTAACAGAATATGTACATAATGCAAAGTTTTGACCGAACTATAATTTAATAATCATAACCAAAGCTCTGAGAATTCTTTAACAACTGTGCTTAGCCTCTCTCATGTTCTCTTTTGAAATTTTCTGTTGTTTTTCTCAAATCACAAGCAAGAAACAGAGGGTGTATAAAGGGTTATTTATCACTTTTCCTGTGAATTATTTTAGACATAATCATCCTTTGAGCCATCTTTTCATCAAATAAGATCTTTGAACTCATTACCTGCACATTCCCACATACATACACTCTAACTTGACGTGGAATAAACATGTTTTACTTTGAAGCCAATGAACCTACTAAAAATTATCTATTTATTTTATATAATTTCAAATCAGAAGTCATAATTTTGAGATTCTAAGAACTGTCAATCAACTCCATTCTACCATTTTTTTTTTTTTTTTACCTCTAAAGACCTTTTACCATTAACTATTTTCTCTTTAATTTAACAAGCCCATGTACCTTGATGTATTGATTACATCTATTTTTTTTAAGTGGCTATGTTCCACTCAAGGGATATTTTCTAAATTATCTAAATGATTAAATATCTAAATATTTACCTATTATCATGCTATTTTTCTAACTCTATCTGGGATATTCAATTATTTAACTATTCTTATCCACATGTATCATGTGTTTTTACTGCAGTATTTGAAATCTATATATTAAAAATAAATTTTAGCTATTTATTACTTATATGAGATTTTTGAGTGTCAAGAGGTGCATAAATCTCTGTGTACACACACACATACAGGCTTCTTCACTCATTGTTGGGACCAATAAGTATTAACTGAATGAGTGAAAAGACAAATACAGACAAACACTAAACTTTAACCATCTTCTTAAAGAAAAGAATTAAGACTGTGATTTTTCTGAAATTTTTCCAAAAAGAAATAGAAACACACTTTCTGTCCTTCACATCTTGTCTCAGCTCCCCAGTGTTATCCTTCATTTCATTCTTATCAACTACATTCAATCAGCACTTACTCTGAGTTCTATTTCTTAATTACAAGGAATTGTTTGAAGCTCTAGCCATAGCTGATGTATTTTTACCTTACAAATGCTATTCTCTTGAACTTCCTGCTGTAAGAATGTTAGTAACAGATGGTGGAGCTTCTTGAGATATAAAACGAGACTTTGCATATCAATGCAAATCTGACAAGTGACTTAATCACAAAAGACACTCTCCTTCAAAAAACAATCAGCTAGGCAGCATTGATGAACCCAAAGAAAAAAAGTCATCTTAGATATAGACTTTTCTGTATTTTTCTCTTTTCATTAATTGAGCAGATTAACACTTGAGGCAGCTTTCCATTTATAGTGTTTAACCTGATTTCAGCTCCATTTTTAATGAGGGATATTAAGAACCCTGCATTTATTTCTCAAAGTAATTTTTTCAAGGAGTATGTGGGCATCGCATACATGCACTTAAGTATAGATTAATAATACAAAGCAGAATTACTTCAAAAATCATCTAGGTATGTCAAGGTGCATCTAAGCATTAGGAGCTGTGGGAGTAAAGTAGAGAGAAGGCAAAAGCAGGAAAAAAAAGAGAAAAATCAATTCAAGGCTTTTGTCTAGTAAAGAGATTTCTATGATTTCTAGCCTTTGGATAAGCCCAGTAAAGAGATTTCTATGATTTCTATCCTTTGGATAATATTTTAAGAACATAATTGACATGTTTTAAATTTTGTTTTCAATAGCAAAACCTGATCACAAATCCTTACCCACGAGGATCTATTTGTTGTTTTGGTTTGAATTTCAGGCTTTTTGCTGTTACTGCATTTTGGGTAATTTCTCAATGGGTAAAGAGAAGAAAAGATGGAAACCATTAATTTCAGCAAGAAATCTAAGTGACAGAAAAGGAAATGGGGATAAGCACAATGTAAGGGTCATATACATATCTGGTACTTGTAAGAGATGGCAGCAAGGATTTTAAAAAAACCCACAGAGGTAGTGGTTTGAGAATATTCAGATTACAGGGTAATGGTGGACAGAGGGGCGACTGTTTGAGCCACAGAGTGGAGAGGACAGAGTATCTCCTCCTACTGGCATACTTATTCCCGGTGTCTGGGGCCCGTCAGCGTTCCCTTTGCCACTCGAGCCCTTCCGTGGAGTGCTCCTCTCCCTATTCCCCGTCCCTGTGATGTGCCCCCACTGTGCAACCTCCCTACTCTAATCTCCTCTCCCTCAGTAGCTTAACTCTTCTTTCTAAAATAACAATTTGCCAACCTTGAAGATTACTCCATGCTGAGAAAAATAATAGCAAAGCTTCAATTTATTATGCTTTGAGGGATATTTACATTTTACCAGGGGTTTCCTGGAGGCATAAAGCCTTAAACCTAAAGGAATGAATCTCAAATCCCGGGCATTTCACAGCTACAGAGCAGTTCTTAGGAGATTTCAGTGTTCCCTAAATCAAACCTGCGGCTGCCTGCTCTGCGGTACGCCAGCCATGGCAGGATTTTACAAGATGCTCCAAGAATCCAAAATGAATGAAAAGAACCTCAAATGACAGTTACCAAATGCTAACACAATGATAAATTTTCATACAGAAATTACACTTCTGTGTATACTGTTGGCTAAAAGAAATTTTATTTAGGCGAGATCTTTTTATTCACATCCTCCTCAACCAGTAACCCATTTATATGGTAACTAATTACTATTACGTGAGTGTATTAGTCTACTCAGGATGGCTTAACAAAATGCCATAGACAGCGTGGCTTCAACAACAGAAATTTATTTTCCCACAGACCTCGACGCTGGAAGTTAGAGACCAGGGGGCCATTGTGGGCAGCCTCTGATGAGAGCTCTCTTCCTGGCTTGCAAATGGCTGCCTTCTTAATGTGCCCTCACATGGCAGAGAGAGCTCTAGCATCTCTTCCTCTTCTTATGAGGGCACTAGTCCACTCACGAAGGTCCTACTCTCATGACCTCATTTAAACCTAATTACCTCCTGGAGGCGCTAACTCCAAATGTAATCACGCTGGGGGCTGAGGCTTCAACATAGGAATTATGGGAAGACAATTCAGTCCATAGCAGCAACAGAGCACTCCTTAAAACTCTTCTACAATAAAATGTATAAGTAATAAAATAATTATGTGTATATGGCAGAGATGAAAGGTGAGAAATAAGAGCACAATTATTACCAGAAAAAAAAACTTACCATTTTTTTTTTTTTTAAACAAGTTTCTGTGAGTTTAACTGTCCCTGCATATCTTTTCTTTCTTTCTATCTTTCTTTGCCCCTCATCTCTAGATTTCACTTTGGATCAAGTGGAACGGCAATGCTATTCCTTGACATGTGAAAGCAACCACCAATCCAGATTCCTTCAGGCTTTTGTTTGAAAGCTCCTTATTTTAGTAGGTGAGCCTCAAGCTCTTATATTTCAAAAATAAGCATGACTACACTCGAGTGCCATTCTCTGAAGCTGGTTGGCTTCTTGCAATGCCTGAACTCATTATCCTCACGTTGAGGTTTCTGATGCTGACAGGTCCCAGCCCCTCGCAGGGGTGGGGGCTCAGTCAGGCACGCCACTTAGGAACACCCCTCCCCCGCTCTTCGGGCTCCAGGTGAAAATAATCAACACACCAAGCCACAAAAGAGAGCAATGAACTAAAGGCAGCTGACCTTCAACGACACACAAACTCAAACTGAAAAGTTTCTATCTGAAGTTCCTTTTATTTTGAATATAAAGTTCTTGGGAGTTAAAAAAACGTGTAACCAACTTTAAAATTCAGTGATAGAGACAAGCATGAGATATCGGATGAGCAAGACTAACTAAATCAAGCGGAGAAAAAGAACACCTGGTGTATATTATTTTGGCTAAATATTTGTTTGTTTTTCTTATTCCCCCAGCCCATTTTTTTTTTTCTGTTTGCAACAAGAGGCATGAAATTTGTAGATTCAGTAATTACAGCAATAGTAACTATGCTGGATCAAGACAAATCTCTGAGCTAGTTTAGCCACAAGAACCAGAATCAATCACCCCAAGTATATCAGCAGCCTAGGAGGTTATCTCGTTATAATTTTGATCATCGAATGTGGGCCCAGGGGCTAGGGCGGTCCAAACCACAGCACAATTATTGCATACTGGGTTCCAAACTGCTCTAGTCACATTTACACATTCATTAAACCTTTGAGTGTGAGGCTTTGGTGTCGGCAAAGAGAAGAGACACAAAGATTACTAAGACATTTCCATTTTCAGAAAAATCTCTAACAGTAGAATATATGAAGTGGCCCAGGGCAGGCACTGCTGTTTATGCAAGCAGTCGGTCAGCCACTGTCTTTGAATGAGAAATTGTAATGCACAGGATACCTCACTAAACACTGTACTTGGTGCTTTTTACACATGCAATTTTCCTGGAATCAACTACCCTATCCCCATTATTCTTTCTACAATCTAATCAATGTCTTGTTCTGGAAAATAGCCAAGTTTTAACAGTTCTTGAACTGAATGCAAAGAGAAACTTCTGAAAAAGTAACAAAATTTCTGGGGAAAAAAGGAGAATGGAAGACTAATTATTTTAACACTCTCTTGGAAAAGAAAGCTCTAAGTTTTTCTAAGGCAAGAATGTTTCTCTCTAGGGAACGTAATCATTCTTGCCATTTTTACAATTTAAATCGTTTCTTTAAACAGGGGTGCCTGGGTGGCTCAGTGGGTTAACGTCTGACTCTTGATTTCGGCTCAGGTCATGATCTCAGGGTCGTGAGATCGAGCCCCTTGTCAGGCTCTGCGCTGGGTGTGGAGCCTGCTTAAGATTCTCTCTCCCTCTCTCTCTGCCCCTCCTGCTCGTGCTGTCTCTCTCTTTCTCTCTCTCAAATAAATAAATAAATCTTAAAAAAAAAATAGTTTCTTCAGTTTTTACTTGGTTATACATGAACTGCCTAAGTAAATACTAAATAGTGGAAATTCTGCTCCCAGAGTTCAGGAAAATTATGTTGGGTAGAAGCAATTATATGTGGGGCCATTAAAACTTCTAATAAGAGAAAATACATATTTAATTAACATACTCTCCCATTTGCCCCTTCTAATTTCCTAATTTAAAGTCTGATTCCGTAAATTCAAATAATTTGTAAATTATCTGAAACTAATTACATTGTACAAAACTCAACCAAGAAAAAAAAAAGGCAGAGTATGCATAAGTGTAGTAAAAATAAGAACCCTGAATCCTTAGAATGAGATGTGTCTGGAGTTCCACTGTATCTACATAACCAACAATTCCAAACACACTCACACACAAACTTCAGCATTCCCAACAGCAGTAAACTGTTTAAATGCTATGTGAGGACAGATACAACTATGGGCTTCTATAAGCCAGTGTTTATCAAGGCATGGCCTGACCTTGCATTAGAACGGCCTTAGTTCGATTTGGCAAATACCTGCTAAAATGCAGCTTCCCAAGACCCACATAAGTCCTTCTAAATTAGGATCTTAAGGAGGCCAGGAAATCTCTATGTTTAACAAGCACCCCCAGGTGTTTCTGATGCACCTTAAACTTTGAAAAACATTGATCTAAGATTTTAGCACGGATCACAGGATTCCGCTGAGAAAGCTTCAGAATGGAGTCACAAGCTTTAGCTCCATCCTTTCTACCCTCCTAGGGAGATTTTATTTACCCCTACATGTCATGTTGTCCTGTGCATTCTTGCCAACCCAGTGATACCCCGATGGCACCAGTATCTTACAGTCCTACTACTGACCCTCCAGATGAGGAAGTTAGTTTTCTGGTGTCACCATAGATTCCTACCACCCCTATTCTACTCTGCCCCTCTTTCAGGCCTCAGCCAGCCTGGTCCACTGACCTATTACAAAAGCCCTATGCGCCACCTAAAAGAAACCTGTTCCTTGGCCCTGTTTCTCCTTGTCCTATCTGCTTTTGATTGAATCATTATCATGTTTTTTTTTTTTTTCTTTGATTAGCTTCTTTTATTATTCGTTTAGAGCATGAGTGTTCAAGAGCAAATACCTATTAAATTTAGCTTTACTTTATTTTCCCCATGGTCTTTTCTATTTTTTTTTAAATTTTTCCAGCTTTATTGAGTTACAATCGACAAATACAATTGTAAGATATTTAAAGTATACATTGTGATGATTTCATATACGTATGCACTGTGAAAGTATTCCTCCCATCTAGTTAGTTAACACATCCATCACCTCACACATTATTTATATATATATATATATATTCAACCACAGTCACCATGTCATACCTTAGATCCTCAGGCCTTAATCATCTTATAGGTGATAGCTTGTACCCTTTACCTTTTACCAACATCTCCCTATTTCCCCAACCAAGTGCCTGGCAACCACTTTTCTACTCTGTGTTTCTATGAAGTTTGACTTTTTTTTAGATTTCACATATAAGTGATACCGTGCAGTATCTGTTTTTTCTGTCTGGCTTATGTTACTTAGCATAACACCCTCAAGTTCCATCCATGTTGTCCTAAATGGCAGGATTATCTTCTTTCTCATGGCTGAATTATATACCACTCTGTGTGTGTGTGTGTGTGTGTGTGTGTGTGTGTGTGTGTAGAGCTAAGCTCATTTATAGAACAAAACTTACTTATCCATTTTAAAAATACATATTAAGTACCTATTATGAGCTAGGCACTGTTTTACAGTTTGAACCCAAAAAGACAAGGTCTCTGACCTCATGAAGTTTAATTTCTATTGGATGAGATAAAATAAAAAAGAAAGTAAATAAATAAATGAAATGTAAGATAGTGATAAGAATTATGAAGAAAAGGGGCACCTGGGTGGCTCAGTCAGTTAAGCGTTTGCCTTCAGCTCAGGTCATGATCTCAGGGTCCTGGGATTAAGCCCCATGTGGGTCTCTCTGTTCAGTGGGGAGTCTGTTTCTCCCTCTCTCTCTGCCCTCCTCCCACTCATCCCCTCTCTCTCTCTCTCTCCTCTCAAATAAATAAGTAAAATCTTAAAAAAAGAATTGTAAAAAAATAACAGTAATGATAGTGACAGCAGAAGTGTATATGTGTGTGTGTGTGTGTTCTATTTTATACTGGGTACATAGACAAATCTTTGACGTAGGGAAGGTAGGGAGCCAGCTATACAAAAACCTAAGAGAAGAGAATTCAAGAAAGAGGAATTATCTAGGGCAGAAGACCTTGGCTTGCTCAAGGAACTGAAAAAAGACCAGAGTGGTGCCAGCATAGGAGAGAGAAATACGCAGGAGCCACATGGCGTGAGGCCCCTGCAAGCCATAGCCAAATGAGTCAGAGAAAACTCTGTGAGGTTTTTCATTCAAATAGAAACAGAAAGCCACCACTGAAGTGTTTCATGTAGGAGAGGGACCCGTTTGAGGGGACAATGACCTCAACTGAGATCTAAATACTGGAGTTGAGAAGATTCGGAAGAAAAGCCTGTAGGCCTGTCGGGAAGCTATACAGAGAGATCTGCCGACGACTTGAATCAGAGAAGCAGCAGAGCATATGGAAGAAAGCAGATGAGTTTGAAATCTATGATGGTGGAAGAGCTGATAGGCCTTGATGGGCGGCTGCAGTTGGGAGGGATGCAAAGTGAGACCTCAGAGAGGCCTCCTCACTGCTTGGCTGGTGTAACTGGGTGGATGGTGATGCCCTCCACTTTAGTGGGGGAAGTCCGAGGAAAGAAGATGGGGGCGGGAAGAAAATGAACAGAGAGTTTCATTGTAGACACGTTCACTTTGAGACGCTCATCGAACATCCATGCGTGATAAGACCTGAAGATATAAATCTGAGCAACGATGCATAAGAATATCATTGAAAGACATGGGGTCAATTTTCTTAGGGAGAGCTTTAAATAGAGGTGAAAGTTCAGGATAGAGCTCAGGGGCATGCCAAATTTACAGGCCCGGCAGAGAAGGGTGGAAATGCAAGAGAGGCCTAGAAACTGTGGCTGGTTGTACAGGTTCCAGGAAGCTAAGGGAAGAAAAAAAAAAAATCTCAAAATGTTTTAAAGAGGAAGTGGTCAACCATATCGAACACTGCTGAAAGGCTGAATAAGATGAATACGTGGAAACCATCACTGGTTTTGGCAACATGAAAGTAACCCTGACAAACCCTGAGCCAAGTGAATGAATTAGCTTTTCAAAGCCTAGGCATCTAAGCTGAGCTGCAAAAGAAAATTATGGAAGAAAGGTAGAATGGTGAAAAGGAAAAAGAAGAGGATACGAAGAAAATCTTCCCACAGCTTCAGAACTTTAGTAGTTTTTAATCTTAGATAAATTACGGTGAGACATACATAGCATACGAGAATGACTTACAATAGAATTTAAAAAAAAATATTGTCTGGCACACACATGAAATCAATCTAAATTTGGATCTTAGAATTTATCAGCACAGGATAACCATGTTATTGCTCCTAATTCAGGAGACATAAGGAGATTTTTAAAAAGACTTATAATTACTTAACAAAGAATAGCCACACAAAATCCACTAATACGCCTTTCCTATGTAAGTACTCCTGGGGGTACCAACCACTCCTCCCTCTCTCCAGAGCAAAACTGCCAAAAACCAGATGATTAATACCAATCTCTCACGTCTTAAACGGCCCAAATCACCCTTTGTCATTTAAATTGCACTGAATTTGAATTTGCATAGGTTGCAAGTGGAGAACAGAATCTTGAAGCCACATAAAATAATCACACTTAGTCTTAAAACAGAATACATTAATCTTTTCTGGCACCGCTCCCCCACTGTAACCGCACAACTCAATGCTATTCTTCGGGTGAGTCATGCTGTAAAATTTCTGGTTGACTTATCCACAGAGGGATGGCACCACATGAAACAGAGCCCACGTAAACTGTAGAGAGAAGTGAGCCTTCATGCCTTCAACCTTCTGCTTGGCTCTGTATATTATACCAAGACCAAGGCTGACTTCCAGAACTCAGAAAGCTCAGCAAGAGTGAACAAGGACTCTTTGAGACTCAATTCTTAAACTGATTTTCCAGTTACTTCTCAAGATCAGCATTTCTCAAAGTGTGGTCCTTTCCACATCCACCTAATCACTGGTGTTGGAAGGAAGGAAGGAAGGAAGGAAGGAAGGAAGGAAGGAAGGAAGGAAAGAAGGAAAGAAAGAAAGAAAGAAAGAAAGAAAGAAAGAAAGAAAGAAAGAAAGAAAGAAAGAAAGAAAGAAAGAAAAAGAAAGAAAGAAAGAAAGAAAGAAAGAAAAAGAAAGAAAGAAAGAAAGAAAGAAAGAAAACTCCAAAGCCCTGTTTCACACTTATATGCCCTGTTTCACACTTATATACCCAAATCTTTTGAGTGGCAGGCCTGGACATTTGCATTTTTAATAAGCTACCCAAGTGTTTTCTAGGTAGACTGAAGTCTGATCATTTACTGTGGATTATACGGCAGGATTCTGTAGGTCAGGATTTTCACCTTGTGTTTCTTCATTCTCCAGTTCATTTTACACAACACTGCCAGATGTCGCTCCTAACTTGCTGTTCTAATCGTTTCTCTACCATGCTCAAAAGCCTGCTGGGTGCTTCATGGCCCACAGGGTAATGTCCACACTTCTTTGTGTAACATTCAAGGTCCTTAGTCACAACTTCAGACTTTGCCCTTTCCATAGCTGAACTTCTCTACCCACATAAGATTGTTCAAATACCCACCACATGTCCTAAGCACTTGCACCTCCCTGCTTCCGCTTATTTGCCTTCTGCCTCTAGAAAGTGACTTTCCACTTGCTCACAAGTGGAAAAGATCGTATCTTTTCTTCAAAGTTGAACTCATGGAAGCCTTTCCTGCTGGAAATCACCACTTCTATGAACTTCGTACTGTTCTATCTCTGCCTCTGTTACGGCATGTATGCTTTCTACTTTCTATTATATGGTAGCGTGGTGTATTCTTCTGTCTGCCCGGCATCCTGTAGAAGCTGGGAACAACCACCCCCTTTCCTGCGGCAGCATCAACAAAATAGATTTTCGGGAGCTGCCACCTGTTTTATACACCCTTGCCCCCTGGCCATACTTGTTGGTCTAGAGGTGGATGTCTGATCCACACTACAGTGACCAGAGTGCCCCACCCCTTGACGATAACTGTTCAGGATGTACGCCTGACCCAAGGGAGGCCGATCATAGTCCTTTCTCATGTAGATCTTGCTCCACTGGTCAGTGTTAATTGGTTCAGGATTGGCACTAACCCAAACTGACGTACAGATTGGGAGCCAGAGGTCCGATTCTCCCCCCTCCTCTGGCTCACACTGGGAAGCTGTCCAGAGCCAGGGCCATGGGCTTGGACTTCCCCACAGCTTCCAAAGGCCTTGCGATGGGGGAGACAGGCATCGGTCAGCACGAGGCTTTGGTTGTCATGGTTCAAAACACTCTCAAAGCATATTCACCACTGCCTTCAGAGACCAGGCAGGAAACCCTGTGATACTCTGAGGGAGTATCACCACACAAATAATCCCTCTGCCCACTAGTTGATATCTACTGTTTTATTGTTGTTGTTTTTAATTTTTACAGTGATGCTGAGTGGAGGAGAGCTACATTCATGCTACATTTATAAAAAGTTAAAAGTAACTCGCTGTGTGAAGGTTATTAGAGTTCCTCCTTTGGGGGAGGGGCAGAGGAAGAGAATTTTGAGAGCAGGAGAGATCAGCCTCCTAAGGTAGAAGGAGGGGCTATATTGTGGGGTAAGAGAAATCAGGGGCTGGGAACATGAGATGTATGACGAGCTTTGAAGACATTATAATTTACTCTAGGCCCAGTTTACTTTCAATTAAGCATGAAGAATATACAGAGTATATTTTTCATGCATTTGAAAATGATTCTGCCTTGCATGATTCATGATGTTTTGGGCTGGTTTATTTTTAAACTGGACTGAGGTTATAGAAAAGCACATTTGAGCAGACATACTAATCAAAGGATCATGATAATAGTCTCCATGGCCACGTTGGAGACTTTTAGGAATTAAAAACAGAGAATATAGAAAATAATTTTATAAAGAGGGCAATCTTCCTGAACCTAAAGGATAATAACATATCAATTCGGGGTTAATATCCTCATACACAGGCATATCCTATTTAAACCCCTTCCATAAAGGCACATCTTATGCATAATCTTTCTTAAAACTAAATACCAAATTTCCTTTGGTGAGATTAAAAAAAAAAAAGGATATTGTGGATAATGAACTCCAAAAGAATGAGGAGTGAAGCAAGGGTAATTGATAGAGTATAGAAGCAAGTAATACAAATTCACATTAACATTATTGTTGTATGAAATATATAAAGGCTATAGAGGGAATTTCCTGCAATCAAATAGTAGTTTTCATCTAAAGAGAAAAATACTGCAGATAAAGCATGGTGATTTTTTTTTTCAAATTCAAATATAGAGAAGTATTATGTGACTATAATAAAATCAAACAAGAACTTACTCTTGAAAATTTATTTAAACTTCTTATAAAGTATACTTGTGTGACTCAACAGTGTCATACTATTTGAAAAGATATTGTCAGTTTAACCAGCAATGTCCATCTGGGCAAAAACGGTTATTTAAATACCATGCACTTTGATGAATGACCTTTTAAATGGCCTTGCCCATTTTGTACTATTAGTTTGCAGTCAGTTCAGGGCAATGTATTAAATCTGGAAGCAGCAGCCCAGTGAAACCATGCCTCTAGATGTAAAGAATTCATCCATTTAATGGCATCATGACTTAATTTTTCTTTGTTTGAAAGACTGAGCAAATACCTATGTTTTTATTTCGGGTTTTTTGTTTGTTTTCCATGTCAGAAGAAGCACACAATTAAGTTTGTTTCAAAAGCCTCTGGACAAAATATTTTAAGATTAGAATTTTTCCTTGACCAGAATCTACACAATTCCATAATGATTTGTAGAAATGACATAATATATAATCTCATTAGCCTGTTTTGTAAATGTAATAATTTATATGAATAACCTAAATATAATCATGGCTCATTTAAGAGGGATCTTTCATTTGCCTGCAGCTTCCCAAAAGATACGAGGCAGATAGAGTTTAAAGCTTCTGTAGGGGGACACCTGGGTGGCTCAGTTGGTTAAGCGGCCGCCTTCTCCCTCTGCCTGCCGCTTCCCCTCCTGTGCTCTCTCTCTCTCCCTCCCTCTCTCTCTGGCAAATACATAAATAAAATCTTAAAAAAAAAAGAAGGCTTTGTAGGAATAGGCAAATATAGTTCACAACAAGAGATATTTAAGTAGCTTTGAAAATGGTTTGGTTAAAGCTCTTCAATTATAAATAAAGTCACTGGAAGTCTATGTAAAACTTCAGACTAATGTAGTTGTTAGTCTAAAGTAGATTCTAATCAATAATTATTATTGTTATGGAAATCAGGTTTAGTATCAAAAAACTAAGCCCCAGATGACTTGATGAGGACTGATAATTTCCCCTTTCCCTCACAGATCACAATACCAATATATTTATTTTAATACTACAATTTTATTTAAAGGACAGATTAGTTAATGTTAAGTGAAATTAGTGTGGATGTTCTATATCATTCCATCAGCAAAAGGAGTAATTTCTTTTCTCTTTTTAAAAATACTTTAAATTTTGAAATATATACATTTACATTTTAAATAATAATTTTAAATAGTAATAATAATGGAAAGGAATTTTTTTTTTTTTTTAAAGAGAGTGAGACCGCATGGTGGGGAGGGGCAGAGGGAGAGAGAGAATCTTAAACAGGTTCCATGGCCAATGCAGAGCCAAATGCGGGACTCCATCTCAGGACCCTGAGATCATGACCTGAGCCGAAATTAAGAGTCAGATGTTTAATGGACTGAGCGACGCAGAAGCCCTGGAAGGAAATTTTTTTAAACTTGCTTTTCTGTCAGCCAGTTTAACAATAAAAATATTTCCTTTTACAAAATATATTTCCTTCTCATTAGCCTCTACATTTCTAGGAATTGCCTTCACCCCTTGAAATATGTGAGAACTTTAGAAAAAGAACAGAGAAGGTCTGTGAAATGGGTGGGTAGTGCATCAGTTGGCATGGATGCTAAGTGTATGGAGACAGAATTTTGATGGAATAATATTTGCCTGTAAGTTTTAATGAGTCATAAGCACGATTCGATTATCCCTCCCACGGTTGGGACAGAAAATGTAATCATGATGAGGCACTATAATTCTCATCAGGTAGCCAAGACTGCTCCCTGAAATATATCTGCAAGTGCTCTGCAAACAAAAGGAGCTTGGAGACATCGCTTTGTCACCTCCATCTTTTGGTCTTCCACATAAAAATGATCACAAACATATGGGTACGCTTTAAGCTCTTCATGCTTAATTTTAAGGTTTGATCCATCAAAGGTGAACATGAAAGCAGTTCAGTATTTCAGCTGGTGAACTTCTCTAACAGATATGGTGCATTAATTCTAGGCCACAGAATCTAACATGCATCCAATCAATTCTTGGTTCCTAAGGACTCTCAAATCAATCCACTTCTTCATACTTTTATTACAGCCACCTTAGTCTAGGGACTAATCATCTCCCACTTGGACCAATGCTGTCATCAATAATTGCATTTCTCTACCAATAGCCTGCTTGCAATCTAATCTTTCATTCATAATTGTCCCAAATCAGTCTTCCTGACATGCCTCTTCTTTTTTATTACCCTCCTGTCCAAAAATTTAAATGACTTTTTAGTGCCTCTTAAATTTGTATGTACGTAGTTCAGGATATAATATGCATGAAGCATAATACTGACTCTTTACATAGACAACTATATAGAAACTAAAACCTTAACCTGTAAATACGTTTATTTTTATAACAATATATAAGATTTAATTGCTTTTTAAAATACCTAAAATTTAAATTTAAAAAATAATAAAAAATATTCACGATGTGATCAGAGTTCTTCTCAGAAAAATTCTTAGTGACAGGATGGGTTGGAGCAGAATTATCCGGGAGTTGCTGGATCGGGAATCACTTACGGGGTGTAAATGACACGGGGTCTCCAAGGTCCCATCAATAGAACTCCCCTCCTGGCTCCGATTCTGGCCGCTGGATCAGAGAACTGTACTTTCACTCACTCGATCCACCAAGTTTGACAAATTTTAATATACCACAAACCCGCATGGGTCTTTCTGTCAATAATATCTAAAACTGTGGTTACTGTGATTCATTATAGGCTCCCTTTATGGTTCTTTTACACAGAAAAAAAATCACCCCAGTCACTGACAATCAAACTGATCTTTTAATTCTCTTTCAAGTCATTTCAATAAATATAACCAATAAGATGCTGACACAAAGCAGAGTCATTTTTTAAGATTATCTTACAAGCTTTAGGAAAATTTAAAACTTCCAAAGAAAGCTATCTCCCAGAAGCTCAGTCAAAAGACAAAGTCTTTTACGTAGTTTGTTGTTTGCGTATTTAGTAGAGAGCAAAAAATTATCTGATAAATATTTTATAAGTAGATATCCATTGAAATGAGGGCATTCAATCTCAAACCTTGAATCACAGTATATTTAATAGCAGTTTTTTTCTCCTTTTATTGTCTAGACTAGGCAAGAGCAGGTTTTTCTCCTCTTCTGGACCCCTCCTATTTCCCATTTTATTTTTCTGTGAAAACACCAGTCATGTAGACAGACACCAATTATGTCTTACAAATAATAAGATAAAGGTTTCAATTCCACTTTAAAAAAATTCTAAGAGCTTATAAAATTGCTAAATTAATAACACTGCATGGATTTCACCAAATCCTGGCTACTGACCCACTGTCAGTAAATATACATTTCTAATAAAATGAACATGCTTAATTCTGTAACTAAACAGCCCAAAGGAACAGTATCTGCCATAGCAATGAAGTCTAATGACAATTCTGCTGACATTTCTCTTATCTGAAAATGAAGTCATGTGGAAAATGATTTCTACACTAGCAGAATAATTAAGACAGAAAGCAAAATTTGATTTGGTAGAAATGGAAGCTCAGATTGTTTCTGTTCTCAGTGGGGTGTATGGGGGGATGATATTGTTTACTTCACCACTATCTTTAGTTGGCATCATCTTTCCATACTCTCTTTTTTAAATCATACTTTTTTGATGTCCTAACTGTACAGTAACAAATCCAACTAAAAGCAGTACTAATCCCAAGGGACTTTTGTTTCTTTTTGTTGTACTGGCCTTTCTCTGTTTTGAATATTGCTCCAGAGAACAGGCTCTTTACTGACTCTTAGCCATCTTTGGTTATACAGATATTTTTATTATACTGGCATTTCTTTTAACTGGCTTTGGACTTTTTATGAAATGTCTGCCTTTGTCAACATCAACCAAATGAAAATTATACCTAAATAAAATGTGAAGTTGTTCAGTTCCAGCACTGTTTAAGGGGAACTGTGAGAAACAACTGAAGGAAAACACCAAGCTACAGACCTTAAGAATCATTATTTTTCTATAAAATACAGATTATTTTAGTTCCTAACAAAAATTTTAAATGAACAAAAGCATGTACTATAAGAAAACAAGAAAACATCACCAATTAAAGTCTAAGCAACATGTTTCAAAGAAAGTGTGAATAGAACACTTTATTTGGATCCTGTCAACACAATCTAATGACCTTCTTCTTTATTTGAAAATGGCTGATTTTAAAGAAAAGTTACTCTAGCTGCTCAAGAGAGCTTATACAAGGGAAGTGCTACACTTCAACAATAAATAAAATGAAATGTTAATTCATTTTCATATGTCCACAAGATTATTCTGTATTGTATAAGCAGAGTGTTTTCAATGCAGCTGAAACCAATTAACCCCTCCAGGCATAAACCACTTCACAAAACATGCAGCATCTAAAGTGTTTTATGCAATATGAGATTTTACCAGTTATTATTTCACAGATTTCAGAACACTCTGTTCTACCAAATCCTCCTAGGAAATTTTCCAGTTTTTTTCTTACGGGTTTTTAGTACACAAACGTCTACTCTTCTAAGAGGCCCCATCATGCCCCCATGTGGAGCACCTCTTATAAAGTGTTGTGTCTGCCTGGTTGTCTGCCTCCCCTCTAGGCTATCCTTCCTTGAAGTCGAGTCACTCTCATCCCTGCTCCCTCCAGGCATCAGTGCATCCCTGATGACAGAGACCAAAGGTTTGGCAAGACCCACAAGTTCAATGTGCTCCTTATTATGTAGGACTTGAATCTCAGTTCTTATAACCTCTGAACGTTTTAAATGTCTCCCCAGATTCCGTCCCAAATCCTCCCTTTGTCCTGTAGTCTCAAAAATATAAAAACTTCCCTACCTACTATCTTTCTTTCAGCCTTCTTGCATCTCCAAGAATCTTGTTTTGCTGCCCTAATCACATACTGTATTTCTCTTTTACCAAAAATGTATTATGTAGGGAAAAAGTTCAAAACAGGCATGACTAGATAGTAAACCTCTTAAAATGTTCATATCCCACATGTATTACCTAATCTAGCAACCTATCTCTAGTTAATACAATCCTCATCTCTCCTGACCCATTCTACCCATCAGAATCCAGGCCAAAATCAAATGTGGACAAATAATAGATGTTCAAAATGTGCCTTGATGACATAATCGAAAGGCTCGTATGATATAAAAACATAAACTTTGCTCCTCCTCTTTACCTTTTCACTAGTTTTTTTTAAAAAGTAAAAGACTTTGAACTTCATTAGGCTCAAAAGGAATTCTGTGGAATTTTAATCGTCCTTTCAATGATTGCTTATATATCATCACTTGTAGACAATCGTTTCATTTAATTAATAAGTAATATTTCTACTACTCATTTATTCTAAAACTATAATTTCCTGTTAGGTATATTTCCTTCAAGAAAACATCCTAGGGGGCTAATATTTTATTTAATTAGGTATCCGAGAAATAACTGATTAGATTAGCTATTTTCCAAATGACTTGGAACTAAAAAGAATTCATACTTAGTATAACTTGCAGTTTCCATTCTCAGATAAAGGCGGTATATCACGCATGGTTCCTACACCCAAACTGTTCAGTTCTGCTTCATGGTGCCTGCACACAAACTGTTCACAAGGTGACACTATGATCACAAACCCAAAAATCAAAACACGTTTATACATTCTTGGAAAGGCTATCTTTGCCTTGAAGTGTTTAAGCCAAAAGTTCTTTTTCTAATATTCTTTGGTCAATGGAGTAAAAATAAATTACTTGATTTAGATACTAAGTAACTAGAATTATAACACATATTCTTTACAACAAATCACTATACAGCAAACACTGAGAGGATCTCAGTGGCTCGTGACTTCGAGCTAAATGGAATGAAAGAAAAACTTCAAAGAGAGAAAATGTATGAACCCAGTGGAAGACACGGAAAGAGTCACATTTGTGTTTTCACCACAAGGAATGAATAGCTATGAGGATATTTCAAATATAAGTACTGAAATGAATATAGTAAATAGAAGAATGAAATGCCATATACATTTTTAACTGATGGAAAGTCTGCGAATCTGAAATATTTAAAAATTACTATTTGAAAATTCACAACTATGCATGCACACACACAAATACTTTCTTTTAATGTGCTTTTATTTTAATTTTTTAAAATATTTTACTTATTTATTTTGAGAGAGAGAAAGCACGAGCAGGGGGAGGAGGAGAGGGAAAGAGAGAAGCAGACTCTCCCATGAACACGGAGCCCAACACAGGGATCCCAGGACTGGGATCATGACCTAAGCGGAAGGCAGAAGCTTAACAGACTGAGCCACCCAGGCTGCCCCAAATGCACTTTCATTTTAAAGCAAGCAGAAAATTCATCAATATCAATTATAATCAGTTACTTCTGAGTGCTTGCAAAGAACAACAACATGGCTACAGGAGAAAGTGTCTTAATGTTATCTACATGGAAGTAGAGCCGGTGAAGAGAAAGACACTAATTTCATAGAACAAAAGAATTGGTAAGAGAAGAGCTTATCAGATATTCTAAGCAATCATAAACCAATGTATCAGAATCATCAGATATCTTTAATATATAATCCAATAAAATAAAGTAACTGAAAAACACTTCTAGATAATTATTATAGTTTTAAAGGAAGATTACAGAAGCTATTTCTCACACTAGAAATCTAAGCTAAAGTCATACATTAGTGAATCCATATTATAAGATAGGACATTTTCTGTCATTGTGTTATGATGATATATTCAAGAGGTTTGCCATGTAGATATTCCACAGAGATATTTTTCATAATTGAAACATTTCCTACCCAATGACATATGTGATATTTTTCCCTCTGGTCATAGGACCATAAAACATGTTTATAAAACTTAAGAGTCAGAATGAAACTTAGAAGCCATTTACTTTAAACAGCTTTATCCTACTTTTTAAAAGAACTCAGTTTTTTTTCTAATTATAAAAATAATAAAACTTGTTGCAAATCTTTTTTTTTTTAAAGATTTTATTTATTTATTTGAGAGAGAGAGAGAGAATGAGAGAGAGAGAGAGCACATGAGGGGGGAGGGTCAGAGGGAGAAGCAGACTCCCCGCTGAGCAGGGAGCCCGATGTGGGACTCGATCCCAGGACTCCAGGATCATGACCTGAGCCGAAGGCAGTCACTTAACCAACTGAGCCACCCAGGCGCCCCTTGTTGCAAATCTTTTAAAACACACACAAAAAAGTACAAAGGTACAAAAAAGAATCAACCATAGTCATTACATCTGGAAACAATTAACATAATACTATTTATTCTGGTATTTATGCTTTTACTTAAAACAATATCATGAACATTATGTCATGTATGTCACAAATATAATTTTTAATGACTGATAATATTTCAACCTCGGAATGAACCACACTTTATTTAATTATGCTCTTATTTTAGGTTGCTGAGGATGTTTACTAAAATTGTGATGATATATCTTTTGGTTATATATATCATAGGAGTACGATTAAATAAATTTTATCACTTATTGAGATAAAATATATACTTTTTATTATTTATTTAAGTTGGATTCAGAGAAGAAAAAACATGAGGAAATGTAGACCCATACAAGTTAATTGATTGATGATGTCCATAACCAAAATTATCTGATTTCTGTTTCTTCCTATAATGTCATTCTCTATAATTTAAAAGTACAGCTGTTGGATCTTGTTCTTCTGTATGTATTCTATTGCTATATCAATATTGCCATCTTTAAATTCATAATCCATTATTCATCTTTTACTCATAACTATTTCATTCCCTCCTGAAAGTCTCCACAGAGTGGCAATAAAACAAATCAGAAAAGCAAACTGAAATGTTAAAGAATAAATAAGAAATAATAAAACAAACTAGAAAAACACCAGAATGAGACATTCTTTCTTATGCTTCTTTAGATTTCAAGCAACAGTCTACCTGAATATGGAAAAAGTTACCTCCATTATGACTGCTGGTAGGCCACAATTTAAAATAAACTAGGTAAATTCTATTATAATTACTATTCAAAAAGTTAAAGCAGGTAAAACTATTTGGATACACTTCTGAAAATATTTGGGAGGCAAATGAAGGATAAAGACTTCAATCAAAAAGTCAAGATAAGCATCTCAGAGACAATCCTGGCTGCCTTAAGATAGATTATTTACATCAAGCAAACATGCATTCCCTACTTCCAAGGGGAAAAATGAATCAACCATCCAGAAAGCCTAGAGCTTACTGACCTTCCACATATAACCTCCAAGTACACTGATTGATAAGCCAAAATATGCAACTTAGAATTATTGAAAAATATAATAATTTCCAAGTATATATGAATTTTAAAATTCAAAACTATTTTAGTTTTTTAGAATTGCAAAATCTTAGCTTTTATTTTTTAGAATTATAAAAACTTTAAAATAATCACCAAAATATTCCAATAACCATTCATTAATCAAAAATGGAAGAGAGGAAGAGGGGCACCTGGTGCCTCAGTTGGTTAAGTGCCTGACTCTTGATTTCAGCTCAGGTCATGGGCTCCAGGTCCTGGGATCCAGCCCTGTATGGGGCTCGATGATCAGTGTGGAATCTGCCTGAGATTGTCTCTCTCTCTCTCTCTCTCCCATCTCCCCACTCATGCTCTCACTGTCTTTCTCAAATAAATAAATAAAATCTTTTAAAAAATGCAATAAGAAAACTCTATACTCCAATATCACAGTTTAGCTTTAAGTAAGGATTGCAAGTTTTATTTCACTTGTTTCCCCTTTTGTCCTTTTAAGATGTGCTTGGGAGCATCAATATTAATAATTGTTCCTAGTCATAAATGCTATTGGTACACAAAACAGGAGAGTTCATTGTAAAAGTAAAATAAAGATGTCCTGTAACTCATCAAATACAAATAGCTTTATACAGGACATGACAAATGTTTTCCTTCATCCTAGAAATATTCACCTAATTTTGAAAAATAAAAATAAAACTAGTTAAGTGAACGGACATTGATAGCTTAGCCCACCCCATGAACCAAGGGACTTTATGCTTGTTTGTTTGTTTATAACAATTAAAAAGGGAAGAAAACAACCACTAAATTTCACAATGGTTTTGTGCCTCTGACTCTTATTACTGGTCATGTTTTATTGAACAAGTAGACTTCATTTAAAAACACAATTTAAACCAAATGGCATTAAAGTGCTGCACACAAATATATATTGTTTTGCATACTGTAGATTCTTATTGTAATAAACACAATGGGATCCTTCATACATGGTTCTTACTTTCTCTATTTTATTATTTATTTATTTATTTATTTTTAGAGAGAGAGAGCATGCACTCAAGCAGGGGGAGGGGCAAACAGAGGGGGAGAGGGAGAATCTTAAGCAGGCTCTACACTGGGAGCCTGCCGCGGGGCTCAATCTCAGGACCCTGAGATCATGACTTGAGGAAAATCAAGAGTCCGACACTTAACCAACTGAGCCACCCAGGTGACCCGCTTTCTCTTTCTTTGAGAGATATAAATGACAGAGGATATTTCCATAGCTGGTACACCTTCCTGGGTATATTCACAGTTCAATGGTACGAAATGCTATCATTAAGTGCACAACAGAAAACGGAGCCCAGGAAGAGCTTCACAATAGATATGATACACTGAGGGTTACAGGCAATTCCCAGTATTCTGACTATCAACTCTATCATTTTCTCTCCCAAATAAGAAAGCATATGGAATATGATAGATTGACAATAATAGTAATTATATAAGCTATATTGCATTGGCTTTATTTATTCATAAAGAAAAAGCAAAGCAACCTCAAACTCTAGTACTTTATTACGAATACCTAATTATTCACCACACACCCCACACCTGATAACAAAACACAATAATTTTAACACTTGATTTCAGAGTCACTACCCTAACGAATTAAAACCCAAACCAAAGTTAACCAAAATTTTAATGTGGATTTGGCCAACAACATGATACACTCAATAGATTAAATCTCATTGATGAGAGAGAAATAAAACAGCTTTTAGATGATTTATTTTCACTTTCAAGTTGCTACTAAATTTTTTCATAAGTCACTTCTACCACACTCTAAATGACCTACAACATTTCCAATCTGTTCATCCCATCTTTGATATACCCTAAAAATATTAAATTGCATTTTTGTAATAATTACTATTCAAAAGCAAAAAAGACCTTAGAAGGTTTTATTATCATCACTGCAAACCCTCCCCCCAAAAAGAAGTAGGAGTAATCACATATAAAGTTTTCTTCCACTTATCCATACAACACCCACCTCTCTTACTGTACTTTTAGCCAAAGGTAAGTCAAAGTGGCTGATCCTCTAGGGACAATAATAGTGGTCACTCATAATACGTGATAGAAATTGTTTTATAGACCATCAACATTTAGTTTTAGACAAAAGCACGCGGGTAATTGTTTTTGCAAACATATCTGAATGTGCTCAATATTAATTTACACATACATAACAAATATAGATAGGTCTAGCTATAGGAAAAACTAATGAGCTAAAGATGCAAGTTTTTAAACAGACATAGGTAACTAGAAGTCAGGCTCAGTTTCTACTAACTAAAATATTCTTCACTTTACATAATGATTTATTTCAAGAGTTCATAGAGAATTTCCATATGCATTCAAAATGAAAAAAAGTACAAAATATCAGTTTAATCACATATTTCATAGAATATAAACAAGGCATAAGGAATGTCCGCATTTCTGTTATAAATTAAATGCGGACAAAATTTTTGGGACTTACCAATATGATTTCCATCATACTTGCATTTTTGACAAGCGATTTAGAAAACTGATGCTTATAGGTCTTTTACACATTATATCTATTAAACACTAACTGAAAACATAAGGCATAAAGTGTTTCTGTGGAGAAAATAACTAGACCTTCCTACTGGGATTAGTCAGCCCGCTGAAACCATCTTTGGTACTTTATTAAAGGATCTAAGTTCTTTTCTATGAAACACACACACACACACACACACACACACACACACCTTGATAGCTTATATTATCTATATAATATTTATATAAACTGCTTCACTCTACAATTCACGATCATTCTTGGCTGGATTACCTGAGTAACCCACCTGACATAATTTTGTTCCTACATGTATCCAATTATTAGCATGCAACAACATGACTTACCGGCCCAAAAGAATTACTGTCAAAACTGTGTCCATGATGATCACCTTCAACCCAGATGTGACCCCGGGGAACTTTGACATACCGGTTTTTGTGGCCGATGGTTCTAGAAATAAAGAGCATACATAACCACTGAGATAAGAACAGAAAGATCAAGTAGTTGAGCATACAAAGAAACAAAGGGCAAAAATGCTGTTATAAAGATGCAACAGATAATTACAGGCAAACCATGAAGCTACTCTGTAACTTCATTTTTAAGTAACATTGGGTTAGGACCTTGTAAAACCTATGCACAGTATTTTTTTTCACTTTTCTCTAGGTAAGAATTTTGTGCTAAAATATAATGCAGTAGCACTAAATACAATGTTTTACTACCATATTTAATTCTCAATATCCTAAGTATGTGTTTTATGAAATAAGCTCTAACAAAATACAGATCTAATTATTTTCTGACATTTGCTTTTATGTCAATATTCAATTTGATCAACTGTAATCTTCATATTTTTAGTCAAACTTCTCAAACCAACAGACAGCATTTTTCATAACCTCTTAATACTCTAAAAATCAGCATACATGAGAAATAACAACAACAAAACCCTGGATGATCCCTTGTCAGATTTAAACTCAATATCAGCTGAAAATTTTTTATCAGTATTATATTATTTCATAAATTATTCTTGAAAATGAGAAACTTTGTAACAATTTGGAAGACTATTAAAGATTAATGATCAATGATACACATTTAGTGGAACATTCTATATTCCTTTCTTTAAAAGATTTATTTATTTATTTGAGGAGGTGGGAGGGGCAGAGGGAAAGTGAGAGAGAGAATCCTCAAGCAGACTCCCCACTGAGTGTGGAGCCCAATGCAGGGCTCCATCCCAGGACCCAGAGATCATGACCTGAGCCAAAATCAAAAGTCAGACGCTCAACTGACAAGCCACCCAGGTGCCCCAGGAACATTGTATATTCTTAAGGTTGACAAGGAAATGGAATAAGAAAAGGCTCTCTCATACAGTGTTGGTGGCAATATAAAATGATAAAACTTTTTCTCCTATTTGCAATTTGGGACTTATTTTCATCAAATTTGTTAAGAGACTAAAATGTACATGCCTTTGACCTAGTTATTATACTTTTGTGCAGAAATCCATTCCAAAAAAATAATCAGAAATGTGAACAAATATTTATTATCAGGAGTATTCAACACAAACATTTTTTTTAAAGCAAGGCAGACTGCCACATGCAGCGCCCTATTTGGATGTGTCCAGAGTCTTGGAAGCTTGACTACCCTACATTCTACAAATGGACCTGGGCAGCTCGTTTGGAGGTTTCAGCAGGGGAATGCAGCTACTCCTATACCCTTGACTGAAGAACAGTCCTCCTCTATTGCGAAAGGGCCTCCTCTTCCACAGAGAGAGTAGCATGCGTCAGGAGGGATGCACAGGGAGCAGTGAGGGAGGAAAGGGCCCCCCCAGCCAGCCAGATCAGCTGAATCAACTCTGGCGATCAATGGGGTGACAGATATCACAGCCAGATCGCCCTCACATCCTCAACACAAGCTTTTTTTTTTTAAATGCAGGCTTTTTATAACATATATATATTTCCTAAATATTCTACAACATGGGAATGGTTAAATAAATTATGATACAACCAATTTAATAAGAGGAACAAGATCAGAATAAAATATTATCCAATTCTATAATAATAAATTCTTTTGAGGGCAGAGACCATTTTTTTGTTTTGTTTTGTTTTGTTTTGTTTACTCCCCAAAGCATTTGGGAAAATGCTTAGCCTAAAAAAGCTTCTCAATAAATGCTGGTTGAATGAATGAATGAGTGAACGTCACCTCTAAGTCTATAGAATTAAGCACAGAAAGCTTTGTAAGCTATTCTTTGGTGTAGAGTCCCTTTCAGACCATTTTTGTTAGTTAGCAGGTTGTATGTGTGCAGAAGAATACATTAAAAAGAAAAGACTACACATAAATTGGTGCTATAGAAATTGAAACTATTCATTATCTAGAATGGTTTTTAATTTTCAAGATAACTTCAGTGTTGAATTACTTTGCTTGAGATCAGTAAATCATTCATGCAAGGAAGCAATGCTGTGGCCATTAGAAGCCCACAGTAAGTTAATGACTGCCGTTTATTTTTAATTACTACTGGGAAGAAGAGTTTGAGCTTTTTAAAGAAAAGCAAAAACAAGTTTTTTTGCACATCTCACCGTCATATACTCTGTAATATAAGTGTTCTTCAATTAAAATCTGTCAATTAGTTCTGGACATCACTACTGCTTTTATCATGAGATTGCCTCGAAGAACTAATATCCCACATCAAGTGTTAATGATGGGAGAAGACAATTTTCCTTAATTGTTGGCAAGGCACACTTTCCTATTAAGTCCAAACATTGGTTCACCTTATTATGCTGGTTATTTTTGATAGTTAGAAAGAAAACAATTACTCATTTTGTCTCTTCAAGCAGAATTATGAAATAAAACCAGCATAAAATCATCTCTGCAATGAAATGGTAGATGTTAAGTCACGCATATTCTTCTGGAAACCAGAAGAATGATACAAAACTCAGATTCAGTTTCAATGTCATATGAACCAGGGAGTCAAGATACTTGTGATAGAAAATGACAGTATCATAAAATTACCAGTGACAGTTGCACATTTCCTTGCATTGACCATCTTATCTAAAAAATTTGAATACACCCATCTTCCCATCATTTTCTAGCCTCTTATATCGCTTTATTTTTCTTCATTGCAGTTACTAACACTTGACATTCACTTATTGGTTTTTTTGTTTATGGCCTATCTCCCTCCACAACTAGAATGTAAACTTTGGAACTCTGACTTTATTTTTCACTTTCTTTGTATCCCCAGAGCCCAGAAGAAAGGATTGTACAAAGTGTTCAACAAATATTTGTTAAATCAATGACCAAATGACTGAATAACTGAAGAATAAAAAATACTACAACAAAGGCAGAATAATAGGGTGGAAAGTTCAGAGTCTGGAACCGGTTCTAATCTTGCTACTAGAACTCATAAGGAATCTTGTGCAAGTTACTTAGTGTCTACCTCCATCTGCCTATCTTTAAAATAGGATGACTAAGACATACCCCAACTGGGTTGAGATGAAGATCAGTAGTTAAATGAGAATATACTGGAGAGGTTACTAGAGAGCATAGTCTCTGCAATCAGCCTATTTTGGCTTTTCTCTCTGACTGAACACTTTCAAGTTCATGTGACCTTGGGAAAGTTGATGCAACTCTGTCAGTGTTCTCATTTGGAGAACAGAGCAAATAATGGTACCTAACTCAAACAGTTGTTCCATGAATAAAGTGGTATGTATTAAACACTTGATAAATGGATTCTCGCATAGTTGAGACTGTTTTTAAGCACTCAGTATAGTTCTGATATATGGTAAGAACCCAATAAGTGGTAGTTATTATTGCTATTGTCTTGCTTTGTCCACTATTTTCTTTCTTTTCATAATTCAGAATGTATTCAGCCTCCACTATCTATTAGCATCAGTCTCTTAAAATTACCTGAGCTACACTTCAATAATTTCTTTTCCCCATAGTTGCACCGTGACTATAGACAATTTTTTATATTACAATAAATCTTTTTTTTTCTTTTTATTCATATGCCCTTCTGGGATACTCTAAAACTTATATGTGAAAACACAATCTCTTTGTGCGTATTTAAATATGCAGAGAGTAGTAGGTGAAAACACAAATAGATTGTGTTGCATTAATCACTTGCATTTACTAATCACTTGCATTTTTGAATGTCACAGTGCTAATAGGAGTGGTTTACCTTGCTACCAGACAGGTGTGAAAGAACACTTTGAGCTGTAGAACTCTGATAAAATTCATGCCATTTGCATAGTGCATATTTCTCAGGTTTCAATCTAACTTTTTAAAAAATAACCCAAAGTAGCTTTAAAAAATATGATGTTAAAATATCAAGCTGGTTCCTTTTAGGACTGCCAAAGAAATATAATACTCCTAATAGAATTCCTCTGGAGAAGGAATTTTAAATTGCTTTGTGCTTCTGAATTCACATAAAAGAAAGACAAGATAATCTTTCAGGTGATTTAACAGTTAAGTGAGGTGTCAGCATACAAGGTTGTATGTATCTATGGCTTGCAAATAATTTTGGTTTGAGAGTCAAAAATGAGTTTTGTATAGTATTTTAACTACCTGTCTACAAAGGCATTTTTAGTACTAGCTTTACCAAGACAAGTTACTAGGTTTTATAAATGGAATAAAGAATGATTGCCTTCAATTTGATTTGACCTTGAAAAACATTTTTAAAAAAATTTCAGCGTCTTTTGAGTGTCATCAGTTGAATACAAAATTATCAATATAAGCCCTGATACCACAAGAGGGAAACAAATTCATATTTAAAGTATTTCCCAAATACACACACAAATACTTGTACATTCTTAACTTGGGTGATTAGTATTAATAATTCATGATTTATTGAAGTATTTTTATTTCTTTATTTTTCAAACAATTGTATTGATTATTCTCATTGTCCAAAGTAGTGGCTTCCCTGAATATGTTTACTACTCCCTGGATCCTAGAACCCTGGTTTTCATTATCCTGAAGGGACTAGATGTCAAGGGCTCAAGACTCAGCAAGATCAGGAATTGGAACTAGATCTCTTTCAACATCATCATCACTGATAGACTGGACTAGGAAAAAAAATAATCTGCCATCAGGAAAGGAAAACAAGAAGGACACTTGTCTATCAAGGTTTGGCATCTAGAAGAGACAATAATTCTCCCTTGAGAATCCACATCCTGCTCGCAGATGAGATTGGGGTTCAAATTCACACTGCTTGTGTAGTCCAGGAAAATTAAGAGTTAACTTTAATTGGCCCCAGGAATCTGGCAGAAGGAAATATGAATCTCTTCAAGAAAAATCATTCATTTCAGAGTTTTCAGGTTTTCTATAGGTAAGTCCCAGCCAGTAAGAGCTCATAATCCAAAATAACACAATTCACAAGGAAACAGCCAGTATTAATGAGTCAAGGCAAACAATAAACAGCAGAATTAGATCCCCAGGGACTTAAAATACTAGATTTATCAGACATAGAATATAAATTATACATATTCAAATATTTTTTAAGAATTAAAAAGGGAACTTTTAAAATAAATGAGCAAGAAACACTACCCTATTTTTAAATGACAGACATTTGAAAAAGAATCAAATAGAACTTCTAAATTTTAAAATGCAGTGGACCCTTGAACAATGTGGGGGTTGGGTGCTGACCGCTCCTCCCCAGTGCATTAGAAAATCCTCATTAAATTTTTGACTCTCCCAAAACTTAACTATTAATAGCTACTATTGACCAGAAACCTTTCTGATAACATAAGTAGTCAACTCACACCTATTTTTAGTTATATGTATTCCATACTGTATTCCTACAACAAAGTAAGCTAGAGAAAAGGAAATGTTATCAGGAAAATCATAATGAAGAAAAAATAATTTATAGTAGTGTACTATGTTTATCAAAAGAAATCCACATACAAGTGGACCCACCCAGGTCAAATCCATGTTATTCAGGGATCAACTGTATATAATTAAGTAGGTGGACAAAAAGCAGATTCCTAAAAGCTAAAGAAAAAGTTATTTAGAATTTAGAACAGAGAGGTAAAGAAATTAAAGAAAATATAAAGATGTTAACAGACATAGAGAACATTGCTAGGAAATGTAACATAAGTGTAATCAAGTCCCAAAGGAAAAGAATAAAAGAAAACAAGGAAAGGCAATATTTGAAGAGATAGTGGTAGAGAACTTTTCAGAATTGATGAAAGCATGAATTCAGAGTCTGCAAAGTGAACCAACCACAAGAAAAGTAAGTATGAAGAAATCACACCTTGATACAACGTAATGAATTTGTAGAACCCTAAAGACCCTCTTGCCTCCACAAATTTTTGAGACACTGCCAGAGAAAAAAAAAGGTAGGCTATCTTTAAACTAACAGCAGAGTTTCTATACTAGGGTATAATTTACATGAAATATAACCCAGTCATTTTAAGTATACAATTCAATGAGATTTAACAATCTATACAATCATATAATCATTAGATCAAGATATAAAACACTCAAATTATCCAACGAAGTTTCCTCACGCCCCTCAGCAGGCCCATCTACCCTCACTCATATCCTTGGCTCCAGGTAACTGGGCTGAGCTGCTCCTATCACTACAGTTTTGCCTTTCTAGACTTTCCTACAGATGATATCTTTCAATATGTATTCTTTTATTTCTGGCTTGTTTAAAGTAATCTAATGCTTTTGAGATCAGTTCATGATGTTGCATGTACTAGAAATTTGCTACCATTTTTTTCTTAATAATATATAGATATACAGTTGGTTTGTCAAGCAATAGTTCGTGGACACTTGGGTTGTTTCCAGTTTTTGGCTATCATCAACAAAGCAGCTATGAATATTTCAGTATATATATTCAGGTGGACAAGTATCTATAAGTGAAATGGTTGGGTCATATGGTAACTGAATGCTAACCTGTCTTTTCCCTAATGACTAATATTTCTGAGTATGCATTTGTCATTTGCTTTCTTCCTTGGTGAATTATTAAAGCTTTGAAAAATGAAATTCAGTGGTTTGCTTTTTATTATTGAGTTGTATAACTTCTTTATATAATCTGGATATAACTCTTATCAGATGTATGTTTTTGTAAATATTTTCTCCTAATCTGTGGCATGTTTTTTTAACTTTCTTAACAGTTTTCTTCAAAGAACAAGCATTTTTAATTTTCATGAAGTTTACTTAGCAATTTTTTTCTAATATATGCTTTTTATGCCATAAGAAATCTTTGCCTAATCCAAAGTCACAAAGCTTTTTCTCTATTTTTTTCTCTCTACCTTTCTAGTTTTAGGTCTTTTTAAAAAATATGGTACAAAAGAAAGTTCAAGTTTAGTTTTTCTTTTCTTTCTTTCTTTTCTTTTTGTATATGGATATCCAGATTTTCTAACCCCATTTTTTAAAAAGATTATTCTTTCTTAATTGAATTACCTTGTGCTATGGATTGAGTTATATCCCCTCAGAATTCATATGTTGAAGCCCTATCTCCCACACGGAGATGGGGCCTTTGGGAGATAAGTTTAGATGAGGGCAGAAGGGTAGGGCCCCCATGAGAGGATTAGTACCCTTATAAGAGACTAGGGAGAGCTAGAGTAATCGATCTCTCTTCTTCCTCCCTACTCTCCACCCCTACTCTCTCGCTCTATCTACCACGTGACAACTTATACAAATAGCATGCAGAAAAGGGGGAAAGTGATTGAAAATAAATTTTTCTAAGGTTTTTGATTTTTTCTAGTGAAGAGTAGAGATATTTATTATCTTTGGACTTTGTTTGGTATGCATTTAAATAATTTTAGGAATCATAGTGGAAATGTAGTCTATAACTCCCCAACCCAGTAGACTGAAAAGAGAATTTAAAAATCCCAGTTAATGCAGGGGTGCCTGGATGGCTCAATAAGTTAGGCTTCAGACTCTTGGTTTCAGCTCAGGTTGTGCTCTCATGTGTCGTGAGATCAAGCCCCATGTCAGGTTCCACACTCAGTGGGGAGGTCTGCTTGAAGATTCTCTCCCTCTGCCTCTCCCCGACTCGTGCATGCTCTCTCTCTCTAAAATAAATAAATCTTTTAAAAAAAAAATCTCAGTTAATGCAAAAGAATGCAGAAAATTAAAAAGTAAGTAGAAAAGGCAGGATCAATAGAAAGCACAAAATAAGATGGTATTTAAATATATCACTAATCATAATAAAAGTAGATGAACTAATATAGCTAATTGAAAAAAACTATTGTCCAACTGTGAAAAATTATAGCTACATGCTGCTCAGAAGAGAGACACATAAAACAAAAGGCTACAGAGAATTTGATAATCATAATAAAATGATAAATCAGGAAAATAATAGCTTCATTAGCACCCAAACAAAATGAGATCAGGTCTCTGAGGCAAGATTAAAGTGTTTATGGGACCTGATCATGAAACCACTGATGCTTATTTTATCCTATAGAAGTATTTTAAGCAGGGAAGTGAGCTTAAAACTCTTTAATGAATAGAGTTAAATTTTGCTTATTAAAATCCATGCTCAGGGTCAATATTC
The DNA here is from genome assembly GCF_004348235.1 of Phoca vitulina. NCBI lineage: Eukaryota > Metazoa > Chordata > Mammalia > Carnivora > Phocidae > Phoca > Phoca vitulina. Next base: position 31,054,341 of record NW_022589707.1, on the reverse strand, counting down.
TAAAAAGTCCAAAGATCTCTGCTATAACAACATGGTAAGCTTTTCTACTGTTCAACATACCCATTCTCTCTTCTAACTTTAAATGCTGCCAATTGTTATATTTGCTTAGTATAAAAATGCTAAGGTATGGAGACTCAATACTCCCTTCCTTGGAGCTTGCATTGAATTAGAAATGGCATGTAATTAAAAATAATAAATGTATGTAATTAATAGAGGGTGAATTTAAAAAAATTAGGTGATAATATTTCTCAGAAGTTGAATCACCTAGAGCTACCTGTAAGTGAGGACATTTCTTAAGATCACAGTTGGAAAGACACCAGCAATGATCTAATAAAACTCCTCTTGGTATACATAAAGTAGAGGCAAAAAGCATTTAGGTGAAGTCGCCTAGTTAGTTAGTGGCAGGGCAAAGACTATATAAACCAGATTCTATAATTTCCTTTCCATTGCACCACGGATCATAACTATTTGAGATTCCAAAGAATAGGTCTTAACATCTTTTCAGTAGGAAAAAAAATGAAATGTCATTCTCTAAATAGACTGCAGATTGTTGCTAGGTGATTAGAGCAAATCTATTTAGTTCATTTAAACAAGAAGTAAGGTTTATACATCTTCACAATAAAGTTGCAGAATTAATTTTATAAGTTTAATATGAATGCTCTTAGTACAGCTAAGAATTTTTTTAGTGAATATTCCTGATGTACTTTTTTTTTTCTAAATTTGGATTACAGGATTTCCTTAATAGAATGTTTTCTCCTGTTAAACATACATCTTAAAAATATCTATGGCTGTCCATAAAAATCACTGTAGTTGTTAGTGAAAACTTGAGAAATATATCAACATTTATCAAACATTAGATTCCATCCATGCTAGGTCAGGCCACATATATAATACATACTTAGGCTATGCTAATCAATCCAGCAATGAGGTGGCAGTTTAAGCTGTGTTACCTTGTGAGTTAGGATTAGTTTATGAGGATAAGCTTATCAACTCTGTGAGAATGTGGACTCTGCTTTTTCTCTCTTGTTAGAAACAAACATTTGGGCGTGTGGGTGGCTCAGTTGGTTGCGCGACTGCCTTCGGCTCAGGTCATGATCCTGGAGTCCCGGGATCAAGTCCACATCGGGCTCCCTGCTCGGCGGGGAGTCTGCTTCTCCCTCTCCTGCTCCCCCCTCTTGTGCTCTCTCTCTCTCTCTCAAATAAATAAATAAAATCTTAAAAAAAAAAAGAAAAGAAACAAACTTTACTGAATGACTACTACATGAAACACTATAACGGGTGTGCATGAGGGCACAGAAAATAATAAGATCTTGTCCCTACTACCAAAATTATAACTTCTACCATGATTCAAACATAAGCAACTAAAGTCTGTGAAATACATATGATAATCTAAACTACCATAGATGAAATTTAACAAGTTGGAAGCATCTGCAAGAAAATAATTTATGAAAGGAGGAATAAATAAATGAGCGAATGTCAAATGTTTCTAACCGCATAGGTGTTCAAAGGATGGTATTATTTTAGTCTGAAATAGGCAGGAAAGGCATTATGAATATCTGAATCAAGATATGAAGAAGGGATAGATAAAAGCTAACAGGTAAAGAAGGTAGTATGTAATTCAAATCCCATGCTCTTACAGAAAAAAATATTTCCTTTTCCTTAGTGCATTATTTCTTGGAAATACAGCATCATAAATTAAGGGGAATATTTTATAAGCCACTTTATAAATGAAGACTTCCAGTCATTACAGTAGGATGGAAAGTTAAACATACTTAAATTATTTCATTCTAAAGATATTATTATTAATTTTTTCTCTTATTCTCCTTAATTTCTTCTTATTCTTCTATTCCAAATGCTATTATAATACATCTAGTATTAACTTATCTTAGATCATATTAAGTCAAAATTTTTAAGTAGATAAATGTATTATTGAGTTACAGCATAATTATAAACATTTATATAAGCTATTTGAATATAGAAAAGATAATTCCACATAGCAAAGGTAAGAATGTATCTAACTTGCAGATATTTCAAATTAGTTTTTGCTAAAATGATAAAACCATGAAATGCCAAAGGTTTAAACACCATAATCAGTTTACCTACTGTTAAACTGGATCTTATCAGGAGTACCAATAGTGACTGATATCATTATTCCATGTAAAGCTTCCTAGCAAACCAATTTAAATAAAATAGTGGGTTTGTAATGCATAATTTTATTTTTTCAAAAAAATCAGTATTTATTATAAATGGTATTGTTGCACTTGTTTACAAAGTCCTCTCTCAAAATAATCTCCTGGGTATCTGTATCATTCATCATTTACTTTAGTAGGTTTTTCCCACATGCTATTTATACAGGGGGAAAAACACATTTCAGTGCTTTTTAATGTAAAGTCCTTAGATATTGGAGGAAATATGAACAATTTTCCATCTGTTTGCTCTGATCTCAGTCTTGCAGCCTGAATATTCCTTTTAACATTAAAAGGAATGTATGCTATTTTATTTACTTCCTACAAACAAAATTAATGAGCCTTTGGATTAATTACTAGTAATTAATTTTTAAATCACTAGTAATTGATTACTAGTAATTAATTTTTAAATCACCATTTTTTTAAGTTTTAATTACACACCAATAACATTTCTAAATTCGACTACATCACGAGAAGCAATTGGAATTTGGTTAAATTTGAATTGAGACCCTTCTTTTTACATGACCAATATTGTAAAATAGTAGAGCTACCTAATTAATGTCAGCAGGGATTCATTTAATCATCAATCATTTCTTCAACCGAATATTCCTTAATATATCTTTATTTAACAGTTTTATTCAAACAAATAGTATTAGAGAAAATATAATGACTTCGTAAAAGTCACCATACTAGATTACACATTTGACAGCTACAGATTACTCTTCATAAAATATAAACATGAATAATATAGGTTTTAGGAAGTACCGAATAGGAGATCTTGTTAATTCAAGCCCTACTTGTTTCAGCCTACATGAATCTGTATTATAAAACCATATTATAATGTCTAGAATACCAGAATACCATGTAAACATGTGAGTGAATTGCTTGAAAGTCAGAAAAGACATTTTTCTTTCCCCCTACATAGGACTATGATGTGGTGGCACAGTCCTGACCAGTGAAGACTCTGGACTACAGAGCATGAATAAAATTATGGATCAGAATGCCTGCATGCCGAGTTGTTTTGTTGTAAACATAAAGCTTATCTAAAGCTTCCTGGGATATTTTGTTTCATACTTATCCTTGAATATTTGCTATCAATGACCTAAGCCTCAAGTAAGTAGAGAGCAATCCTCTCAGCTTCCAAGAAATGTGCTCTTGAGCGTAAGCCTGACTTTTCCATTATGGAAGACAAAATTCAGGGACTGTTTAATTCAGATAGGAAGAACAGGAAGTCACTTTTAATGAGAACTTATTAAACTTCTAACATAACCCAGAATAATACTAAACAGCATAAAATAGACTTCTATATCCACTGAGTTTGTAATGGGGAATGTCTGACTTGTAAGAAATCAGATTCATGTGGATAACATGAATCTTGAAAAGATGTGATTGCTCATATTGCTGTGTCATATAAATTGAGGAGACAGTCCTCCACAGTCACATCTTCTAGATATTCTGCTATGTAGACAAACAGCTGTCTTCTTAAAGTAAATTTTTAAATAATATAAATCACCATGTGAAACTTGAAACCAGAGAGAAAACCCATAGCTAATCTCCTTCCTGGACTCCTGCAGTCACTTTCTCGCTGGTTTTTAGGTCTCTATTTTCCGCTATTTTTATTTTTTATTTTTTTTATTTTATTTTTTTTAAAGATTTTATTTATTTGACAGAGAGAGCACAAGCAGAGTGAGAGAGAGGGAGAAGCAGGTTCCCTGCCGAGCAAGGAGCCCGATGTGGGACTCCATCCCAGGACTCTGGGATCGTGACCTGGGCCGAAAGCAGCCGCTTAACCGACTGAGCCACCCAGGTGCCCCTCCACTATTTTTAGTCATTCGCCACACAAGTCTAATCGTGTCATACTCCTGCCCTGTTGAAAAGTTTCCAATGGCTTCCCATCACACAGAATAAAATCCCAATTGCTTACTGTGAACCTACAAGCCCTTACATCCAAGATTCCCAGTCTTGGCACTCTACATAGGTTGAGCCAGAAAATTCTTAGTCAAGAGGAGCTATCCTGTGTAATTTAGGATGTTAGGTAACAACCCTGGCTCCTGTTCACTAGATGTCAATAGCAATAGCATCCCCTTCACAGTTTTGACAACCAAAAACGTCACCAAGCTTTGCCAAATATCTCCAGGATGGGTGTGGGGGCACAAAACTGACCCCTCTGGGAATCACTGCTTTACAGGATCTGTTCCTTCACTACACCTTCAGCCTCAACTCCTCTTGCTCATTTTACCTCATCCACACTAGCCTCTTCGATGTTCCTTCAACACACCATGAGACCTCTTGACTCTGGCCCTTTTCTGCACTTGCTATCCTCTGCACGAAATGTTCTTTGCATTCTGTGTCCCTGTTTAATTCTTGTATCTAAATAGCTCCTCGTCACCCTCTACCCCTTAGCGTACTTTTCTTCATAGCACTATCTGTTCCCTGGCTTTATAATCTGTCTCATGGTTTACTTGATTTTTGTCTATCTTCTGGACTTGACTGTAAATTCTAAGGAGGCAGAGACTTTAAATGTCTTGTTCAACACTGTCTTCCTAATTCCTAAAGTTAGGAATTAGGAAGTGCCTGTCTGTATTCTCGATAGGTGCTCAATAAGTATATATTGACTAAATGGATGAGTGCGAATTCTGGTAGTAGCCCTCTTTATAATACTATAAAAAAATAAGGTCACTCTCTTCCTCATTTTTGACAATAGCATCATATAGTATCTTGAACTGAAAAGGATTTTATACCTTCAAACAACACAGTCATTTTACAGATAAGAAATTTGAGACCTGGAGAGATGAGTTTCTCAACAGTAATTGACTTAGTTTGCGATAATTGATCTTTAAAAATCAAAATGATGAATACCAAATTTTAAAGCTTCTCATTATTGTCTTCCTTATGGGCATTTTACTCACATTGATGGAAGCTTCATTTACAAGTTAATTTTTTTAGGGAATTTGAATCAAACATATGTATAGGTATTGAATATAAGGTAATTATTTAAGAAGGCTATCAGTTGCCATCTTGATAAGTGAAGATCATTTTGCCTTAGATTTTTAGATAGGAAATTTCCTCAGTAACATACCAGATAGTAAAAGGAATCATTGAAAAAAAAATTAATGGCTTATAGTTCATAGAAATGTAATTAATTTATAATTATAAACTAAAATAACTCAAAATGTATAAAGTATAGAATTAGATAATTGGCATCAGCATCTGAATGGATTCATTTTATGGACTTTGTAAACTAATTTGATCAAAGTGTGTTCAGGAAGAATAAAAAGTTAAGTGTGGCAAAGCCTCTGACATCAAGAAACATAATATAGAGCAAAGGATGATGTACATAGAAATTACAACACAAAGCAGAACATGATAAATGCTGGATGTGAGATATAATGAAGATGATGATGATAAAGTACTATTTACTGAGTACTTATTATGGACCAGGTAGTATAGTAAATGACAGTAATGTAGGCTTTGTCAAATAAAGAAAATAGTAAAGGATTTGAACCCAGATACACAAAGCCTGTGCACTTAATGACTACTGCACCCTCCTTTAAGAAAAAGATTAATTCTGACTGAGCTGATCCTGATCTGGGAAATTAGAAAAATATGAATATGGGCATGAGTGGTATAATATGTGACTAAAAGCATGTAGATGATAAAGTGTATCAAGGATTCATGTTAGAAAAACCCTGAATTCTTTGGTTAGGCTGGAATGCAGTTTAGTGGAAGCTAGCAAATGTACATGGTAAGATGGGGATGGACTGACTGTAGAGAAACTTAAGTATCAATCTAAGAAGTACATACTCTATTTTGTAGGCAATGGGGGACACTTGAAGGGTGTTAATAAAAAGTGACAAGACCTTGTCACACAAAATTATCTTCATAGGACTAGCAGCCCAGGGCAAAATGGACACAGCTGAATGTTCAGCTGCCAATGAAAACCATTCTTCCAGATACATTCAAATCCACTAATCTCCTCCATAGTGGAGTCCTTGCTTTCTGCACATACCAGGCTCCTACTGATTATAGAGACAATATTTCAGTGTACATGATGTGCGGCCACTTCACTTTGGGGTGATGGTTCTTATTGAGACCTAATTGCGTTCATCTCACCCCCTTGTTTGGGGGGCTTGCTATATAGACAGATCGCCAGGGAAGCACAACATTTAAGTACTTCAGCTTCACAGCTCTAGCATATCATAGGTTAAATGGCTATTTGCCAATGAAAGTGAGTCCAAGAGAAGCATATGTTCTCCCTTAAGCACCAGATCCACATAATTAACATAATCTTCATATCTTCTGATTGTATTTCTATCTCATTCTAATAAAAGCAATCCTGTTTCACCCTTATCAAAAATCATCCCACTTAGATAATAAATGCTTATAATTATATCCTCTTCATGATTACAAAATATCACTTTGATTAGATGAAGTAGGCTTACCATGGAAACCACTACATCCACCTAAACCCTACTTTGCTGTTTACTGATAGTTATGTATCATATTTTGTAACCTGCTTTGCAGTTGCACAACTATTACTAACAGCTTTCCCTTTTACAAATAATCAGACTGACCACAATACCTTAAAAAAAATGTTTTGGAGCTCATCATTCTCAAGTCAAAATTTTGCATGATTCCTTTGTCATATGGGTTCTATCCTCAGCACCATAATATTATTAATCTTTAAGTCATGGTCATGTCTGTGATTGCCCTGTAGATTTGTTTTGGATAGAATATTAGGATCAGAAAATTTTAATTATTACTTTTCTTTATTTTTAAAAACTGTCCTATCATGTCTTCCCCATAAGGGAAAAAAAAAAGTAAAAAAAGGCTGAATACATTCATTTCCTCCAAATTTTTAATTATAATATATTTTGTCTGGGTAGTTGTTCCTAATAGATATTTAGAGGAATATACAGCCCATCTTGAAATGTCTGGGAAGATATTGCAGACTAGGTAATATCTAAAACCAACAGATGAATCAGTTAGCAAAAAGAAGGTTAGGGAAAGGCATTTCAGGCAAAAGGGAAGCACGTTCAAAGGCAGAAAATGAGACATCAGAAAGTGCCTCATAGGTAAATACTGGAAGAACCCTGAGTTCTGTGGTTTGGCTAGGATGTCGGTGTGAAGGTAAGTATGGTGTCATATTTCAAAGACATTAGAAATCCTCTTGTCCAACACAATCCAGATTGATATTTGTCAGATTGATATTTTTTTAAGTTGGCAAGGCATGGAATTATCCTAAAAAAATCATACATTAATTATACTTTTTTTTTTTTTTTTTTTTTAGAGAGAGAGAGAGATGCCCTGTGAGTGCAGGATGGGCTGAGGGACAGGGAGAGAGAGAATATTAAGCAGGCTCCAAACCTGGTGCAGAGCCCCACACGCAGCCCCATTGTACGACCCTGAGATCATGACCTGAGCCGAAATCAAGAGGTAGACACTTAAACGACCGAGCCATCCAAGCACCCCTCACACATTCATTTCTTAATTATATCATTGTATTACGAAACATATAACGCTCAATTAATTCAATCTCTTGAGATAAGAAGTCCTTCTCTTTGGGTTGAAGCTCGGAAGTTGAAGCTCTGATAAGTCTTTTCTAAACTGTATTCATACAACACTGTTTAGAATTCCCAGTTTTAGCTTCCTTATGTTGGAATGAAAACTTAAAAATGATATTTGTGACAAAATCTGAATAAAGAGTCCTAGGCTTTTACAAATTTTTCCCAGGCATTCACAGTTGTCTGACCACACGTGATAGCTATTTAAAAAAGAAAACTCATTGTACATTTGTCTTTCAAGACATTTGACTTTTTTTTCTTATTCATATTTCATCAATTCGTATAATAATTCAAGTAAATGTGTACCATAGTAGGTACAACTAGCATAAATATGTCTGGGAATCACCACAACTGATTTCTTTAGGCTGCACATTTCAGTGGGTGGGAACAAGAATCCACAGTATTACTAGGGTGCAACGTTTCAGCTGTGAACATGCTAGGTCATAACCTCAGACAAATGTTTTACAGAAGCAACGAAGAGCTTGAGTGAATCAAGGTGGTCCAGGAGAAGGATTCGTTTACAAGAGCATCTGTTTGGTTCAGTGTGACAGAATAGAAGACAGGAGAATGCAACGCCAACAAGAACTGTGGTTGGAAAGAAAAGCCAATGAGCACTGTGAGAGAGATGCTCAAATCAGGGAGCTTATTTGGAAAGGCGGTCTGTCTGATCGGGGCTTCGGAACATGGATTCTGCAGCTTGTCTGCCTGGGTTTGAATGCTGTCTCTCCACTTATTAGCCATGTCACCTTGGGCAAGTTACTTAACCGTTATTTAGTGAGTCAGTTTCCACAATTAAAAAAAAAAAAAAATTTGTTACTCATGAGGTGTTGTTAGGATTAGATGAGTTAATATTGTAAAATATGTGCTGGTCCAAACAGGTACTCAATCAACATCAACTTCATTATATATGAAAGTGATGACAAGTAACAATTTCTAGATTTACTGTCCCAGGACATGGTCATGACTTAATATATGTAAAGTGCCTTGAACAGTGCTGCCATGTAATACAATTTTTATATTAATTTGTTGTTGTTGTTGTTGTTGTTGTTATGGGCCATTTAAAGGTTTTAAATGATAGAGCGATCAGAGTTGTATTTCAGAAGGAACAATGCCAACAGTGAGAGGGAGGGGCTGAGGGGTGGGGGGGAGCAAACCCCAAAGTGGGAGAATGCTTAGGAGGTTATTGGTGCTGAACATGGACACCCCCAGGATGGAGAGGTAGTTAAGAGTCAAGAGGCTCCAGTGGCAGAACTGACAGCAGCTGCTTCTTGATTGGATATGGCTCACGAGGGAGAGGGAGGAGGTTGATCATGTGTGCTCTCTTCTATGCAGCTGCATTCAAACATTACTTCTGTTTTGGTTTATGGGTATCCTCAGGAAAGTAGTAAGAAAGTCAAAGCAGATATTTCTAAGAAATTCACAAAATCGGCTACAAAAGGAGAAAAAGCCTTATCCTTAGAAACAGTAGCTCTGCATCTAGCAACCGCAGTGTCCAGAGTGAACTGACCCCTTTCTTATTAAGCCATCAACTTCTCTCTCCCCTTCAAAATTATTTATAGTTTAGTATCACTAAACCATGCAGTCATTCTTTGAAGATCCAGGTATGAGAAGTCTTGTGGAATAATTCTTTGAACATCTTTCCTTTAATATGAACTTGCTGGATAACTGATTTAGTGTTCACTCTACTGAGAAAACTCTGTACAACAAAGTTGAGTAGTAAAAGCATTATGCTCTTTCTATTGAAATGTAAAAGGCTTTGAGGATGTTTCAGATATTTCTGTGTATAGTCTTCCCTGGAATCAGGCAAATATTGATACTTAAGATGTATTTAAGGTTTCCAGAATCACACAGAGTGAGAAAGGTACCCTCTCCTTCAAAAACTGTCAATATACCCTCTTTATTGTGTAAAAGACAAAAATTAATATTTGGCTAGATAGGTAATTATGTAACTACCAAAGCCCTGTTTTCAACTATTTACGCTTAGAAGCTTTTTCACATGTATTTGGATTTTTTGTGTATTAGAGGGCTTAGAGAACGGGGATAACAATGTTACAGAAAGCTGTATCTATGGAGTAGTAAAATAACTGGATTCACAAGTGAAATTTAAATTCTCACTTCACTTCATTTAATAAACATTTACTCAGTACCTTGTAGGTACCACGCGCTGGGATATAAAACTGAGCAAAAAATAGATACAGACCATCTTTTCAAAGAACTTCAAATCTAGTGGGAAAGAGGGACATTAATCATGTACTCACCCAAACGTGCTAAGACCTTAGCTGTGCTAAAACTGAAAGAAAGGTATGCGAAGCCGCAAATACTTCTAACGGGAATCTGACCTAGTCTGCAAGAGTGAAGAGAACTGCAGAGAGAAGGGCATTTCAGGTAGATTGAGAGCATATGCAAAAGTCCTGTTTCTAGAGGAAATCCTGGGCATTTTAGTAACTCCAAGAAAGTCAGAGTGGCAGGAAGGCCAAGAGAGTGCGAGAGTAGTACAAAATGAGGGAGACGTCATGAGCAGTGACCAAACTGTGGTGCACTTTGCTGGGAGAAATAAGAATATTAGTGCAATGATTTTGTTTATTCACTTGGTTAGGTGCCTGAATAAATAGTTTAGTCAAGGTAGATGAGATAATTGCATACTCACTCAGAAGAGAAATGAGTTCATTTTATACAGAAATTCACTTATTGATGGCCCTAAAAGTAGTACCTTATGAGGCATGATAGGGTGTAATGAGGTTATATGACTTTCACCTAAAGGTTCTTGAGAAAACTTCCAATGCATTAGCAGTCAGAGTACAACGTCATGAAGTTACTCGACTTCTGCCCAGGAACGAGGAGGCTATATTAAAGCAAAATTTTGAAGAAGGAAACATTCATCTGTAGAGCCTTTTATTTTGGTGAACTTCCTTCTCTTTCAGAGGCTACTATCTGGACCTGATGTGAACTGCCCCAACCTCCAGGCCTTCTGGAGCTCTCCTCTACCCTGATGCAGCTCTACAACAGCAACCTTCCACTCCATTCATCCTTCTCCATCCCCTACCTGCAGACACCCAGGGATTATACCATTCCCTCTGTCCAACAAGCTATATCTTCAATCCCCAGGGAGAGGGAAGAGCAGAGAGATTCTTACTCTCACAAGTTAGGAGAAGAAGCCTAATATTCAAGAAAAGTAACACTGTTAAGGAAGAGTGTGATACTTCCTTGGGAGTGCCAAGGAAGGAGATGCTAGAGAACTTTTAAACATGGGAAGTTAAGCCTTGGGCTTAGAGGAGAATGGGCAGGTTAGGTCATTCTAGAGTGAGCAACCCTGGCATCTGGCGTGAAAACACAGAGCAAAGGAACAATGCATGCTAGACCTGGGATGAAGCATAAAACACTAGGGTCAATTTAAAAATTAGCATGACTGCAACAGAACATTCACAGGAGAGTAGTGATAAAAATTTTAAAAAGACAGCAAGCTCTTAATGGCTCTAAACCCCACAGTGAGGAGTTTGGTCTTTGCCCTGTTGCTATCTGAGATCTGAAAATCTGCAGGCAGCACAGTAACTTGATGAGAGTTGTACTTTACTAAACTATTACAGTGAATCTTGTAGTGTTTATCCACTCGTTCAACATATATTTACTTAATTCCTATGATGCCCCCAAACACAGTGCTAAGTGCTGCGGAGGGTAGACAATACACAAGTAGGGAGATATTCATTATTATAAATGCCGAAAAGTTTGATGGGAGACAAAATTGTGAAAAGAAAGGAAGTATCCCCGAGACTTTGACATTTTTAGCTAAGATTAATCACTGAGCTGAGAAAAGGGCATCAGAGCTGACTCCATAGTTTGAAGTCTATGAGATGAGGAGACTGTTATATCAAGTAGAAGACTCGGTCACATTTGGGGGAAAGGTGATGAATCTCATCTATCAAATTTGCTCCAGGTGATGAGTAACTTCATCAAGTGGAGACATCCCACTGACAAAGGGAGCTCATGATAATCTTCTCTTCTCACTCATTATTTTTGGTTGACAATACATAATTCTAGTAAATGGGACACATAATATTATACCTAGTCATTGAAGAAGATATTTTTTGATTCAGGAGAAGCTTTTATTTCAATATCCTGCCTGCAGGCTCATGTTAATGAGATTTAATTTAGACGGTACCAAATGGGAGGATGGCAGGATGTGTGAAAATCAAAGATATTTAGGAAAAAAACACTATAATTTACTCTTAAGTATATGTGAAGTATGTTTATGTGTTCATGAATATACATAATCACTTACATGTATATACATAAATAAATGTGTCTGTATATGTATACATACACTTATATATATATAAATGTGTGTCTGTGTGTGTGTGTATATATATATTAAGCATTTCTTCAAGATACCACCCAAATAAACCATCAATAATTCCACATATGTCTTTAAAAGTTATTTTTGAATACTTTTTACTGGTTAAGACAAGGTATAAATATGAGCAATTAGAAATTAAAATTAGAATATACATACAGCCACAGAATAGGAAATTACTCAACCACGAATTGCATGCTTTCTCACCACCATTTACCTAAGATATCATGTATGGTAAGAAGTTTAAATCTAAAAGACTGAAGTTATAAAAATGCATGAATTCAAATTCAGCTCTAAAAGTAAAATTAAAAATACATTACAATATGTAAATCAAAGGCATTAATTTATGCTAAAATAGCCTTTCCCCCAACGGTTTTTAAGCAATCAGCAAACTTGATTTTAGCAGTCATGGTCTAATTTCAATTATGTGGAAATTATTCTATCTTCATGGACGTGAAAACAGAAGAATAAAGATTCAATGACTTGTCCTTGTTTAAACAGTACATCAGAAAGTGTACAAATAGAGAGAAGTATACGTGTAAATGCCAAGTGTCCCTAATACACCAAGTTGGCTAAAAGAGGCTGAAAGGGGAGTTTTGAAAAATCCTCTAGGGGTCAGGGTTAAAGGCATGCCACTGTACAGAACTGTACATGTTTTTCTTTCTCCATCTTGACACAATATCCCCAGTCTCTGTTCCCGGCAATGCACGCAAAAATATTTTCTCTACCTTTACCCACATTTATCAGGGAAGGAAGAGACAATTATTACTGCTATCTACTTTAACCTGTCTAATCCTTCAATTTCTATTCAAGATTTCCTGGAAAATTCACGTATTTATTTCAGGGACTTGATGGGACAGTAAATATGTATCAAAATAATTTCCTCTACTGAAATCACAGTAAATGCACTGAGAAATTTCTCCTCTTGGGAGGTAGAGGGGGTTCCTAGAAGGCTTCCCATGGTACATGCAATGTTAAACATAGTAGTCAGGCATCCATACCCCAAAGCATAGGTCTAGTCTTTACAGATACACTCCTTTCCAGTAACCAGTTAAAATGCAAGAAACAAAAATACAAACACACCAAAGAGAAAAACTCTCAAGTATACTGTATATGAAAGCAGGTAAAATCATTGATTCTTCCCCTTCTTTTTTTTAAATATGCAATTTGGCTGGACCTGTTAGATTTTAAGAAGTGTGAATCTCTGGGCCCAGCAAATGTGAGACTCCGTACAGCAGAAGCAACTGTAAAGCTTATATGAGCATGAGCACTGCAACATTACTTGTAATAGCAGAAAAATAATGAACGATATGTGTTCAACAATAAATAAATGGCTTAAAAATTATAAGACACTTAAACTGTGGGATGCTGGGCACAGATGACAAATAATGAGTTAGATTTGTGAGGATATAGATAATTAGATACACTCATGACAGATCTCAGACTGGAAATATCAAGTTAAAGAAAATCCAAATTTTGGATTTAAAAAAAATCAAATACATTCAGGCATGGACATACATGCTTCTATGAGCATTAAAAATTGTAGGAAAAGACATTTAAATGTTAAGATTGTTCACCTCATGTTTAGGAAGAGAAACTCTTATCTTTATTTTATACAATTCAGTATTTGGGTTTTGTTTTGTTTTGTTTTAATGTCATGTGAAAACAAGAAAGCAAGCAAAAGGTTGACTAAGTGCCAGAGAGTTTCTGGGAAGTAGCTGCTATTTGTGCCTACATCACTAATCAAGGTTTACAAGCACTCTAAAATTGAGGTAGCCACCTCTTCTCTGCCCTGTTGTCCCAACCCATGCCATGAGAACCTGCTCCTTCGCATCCATCCAATGACCACATGTCCTAGTGTGCAGCAATGGCAAGGAGGACAGACATTGCTAGAGAGGGAATAGATGGTGGCAAATGACATTTGGGAAGGTTGAGATTATCTCGCGGTAAAAGTATGAAAGTGAAGAAGAGTTAGGAAAAACCCTGTGAGCAGTACAGTTGGGTACTTGTGGTTTTTCACGTACTGTTGTCAAAGAAAATCTGAAGTCCAAGTAAGGATTGCTCAGACGTGTGCAGTCTTCCTTAGGGATGGATAAGATGGAAATAGGGAGCAGGTGTCTCACTTCTGCCCATGAAGGTCCTGGTAGATTAGTAACCACTGGGTATTGGACAATAGGTGAGACCCCATGCATAGAACTTGCCCTTCAGCTTTATATGTGACAATGAGATTTCATGAACACTGAAGGGCCAAGAATAAACTGTATATCTTGCTGGGCAAATACCAAACAGAACCAAGTTTCACCTTGCTGAAAAATCTACAAAACAAATTTTCATCAGTGAAAATATCCTGTTAATTAAGAGAGGAAAGCATATCCCTGAGTAGGATTTATAAAAGCTTTAAGGGTGAAAAGTTTAATAATACATTGGAAACTATTTGCTAGTGAAAAATCATACATCTCCTAAAGCATTCCTAATACACAGGCTGAGTAGTGAATTAAAAAGACTAGTAAGGCGAGTGAGAGGTTAATTGTTTAACATGGCCAATACTTTTTACATTCTGCCAACTAAAACAAAATGTTTATTAAAAGGTTAACATCACAGACAATGTCTCTAGCACTCGATTACTTTATGGATGTATAGAGTTGCTATAACTTAATCAACTACAAAAGAAATCAGATTTAGAAAGCAGTGTTTTGGCCATACGATTTGGTCATACACAAACTGTAGGACATTGCAGTGACCATGATGATCCTGCAGATGAAATGAAGATTTTACAGCATAAGTTATCTCTGTTTGAAACTTTGTATAGCAATCAAGAGTTTTCTCTCTTAGAAATGGTGGTTCTTTGAAGCAGAGTCGTATGTATTTCAAACAAAAATTCTAATAGTCTCTCTACTCTTTTTGTCCCAAAAGACAGAGAGAAAATACCTCTGGTACCCCTGTACCTTCCACCTCTTTTTGTGCTAGCACAGAATAAATAAGCCATTCTACTAGTATACAAAGGAGGTGGGTCCCCATTGGATAGGAAATGTACAACAGAGAGTAAAAGTGAATCCTTGAAGATGTGACAAGACAATCCAAGTTTCTGTTCTCAAGCAGTTTAAAACCCCCTTGGTGTATTCTTTTTTTTAACCTCTGACTCTATTTCCTGCCCTCTTCCCCACACAAACAGATAGAGCCAAAGGGTGGCAGGAAAACCAAACAACTGTATTGGCAAAAATAATGCATTTTTCTAAGTTTATGCCTATTTTATTACCATCAATTTGATAATTTTATATTTCATAGGTTGCCAGTAAATTTTTACTGTGTGTAATACTGATATAAAATGAAATGTCAATTAATGCCTCCATATTTGCAATATTACAGTTTGCAGTACATTCATGGTTCTCAAGAACACATTTTGTATCATTAAATTAATCATCAAATAAGTGTATTATTAATTTATTATAATAAATGTATCATTTAATTAATCATTAAATAAGTTACAAAAAGACATTTGTAGTTGGGTTGATTGGTGTCCCACCCAAAAGATAAATTCACATTATAATCCCGTTTACCTGTAATCCCCAAAGGGGGCCTTATTTGGGAAAAGGGTCTTTGCAGATGTAATTAAGTTAAAGATCTTGAGATGAGATTATCCTCCACTATCTGGGCAGGCCCTAAATCCAATGACAAGTCCTTATAAGGGATGTACAGGGAAACAACACATAGAGAAGAGAGAAGGCCAAGTGAGGAGGGAGGCAGAGATTAAATCAATACAGACAGCCTGGAGCCTAGAAACATTGTCAACCACCAGAAGAGGAAGAAGCAAAGCACAAAGCATCTCTCCGAGAGCCTCGGGGAAAGAGCACTGCCCTGTAAACAGACTTCTGGCTTCAGGAAATGAGAGAGAAGACATTTCTGTTGTTTTAAGCCACGGAGTTTGTGGTACTTTGTTCTGGCAGCCCTTGGAAATGAATACATTTTTTTCTTTTCACGCTCCTCCATTCATTCAAAGGTTATGAATAATGATAATCATGCTCACTGAGCACTATCTGCATGTCAGAAATAGTGATAAGTTTTTTACATTCTTTTTCTCATTTATCCTAACAGTTCTGTGAAGATGACATTATTAGCTCATACTAGAGATGAAGAAACTGAGAACCCAAGTCAGTCTGATCCTAGGCCATGCTCCTCCATTAAAAATACTAGAGAAGAAGGACGAGTATAAAGTAAATGAATACTTCTTTGCTTGCATATGCATTTATACAGTCTCCGGAAGGAGGGGGAGGAAGTGGGAGATCAAAGACAAGGTAAGAGAGTATCTTGCATTCTATCACATTTTTAAAAAATAATACATTATATGTTAAAAAAAAAAAGAGGATAGCAGGAAGGGAAAAATGAAGGGGGGAATCGGAGGGGGAGACGAACCACAAGAGACTGGACTCTGAGAAAGAAACAGGATTCTAGAGGGGAGGGGGGTGGGGGATGGGTTAGCCTGGGGATGGGTATTAAAGAGGGCACATACTGAATGGAGCACTGGGTGTTATACGCAAACAATGAATCATGGAACACTACATCAAAAACTAATGATGTAATGGATGGTGATTAACATAATGTAATAAAAAAAATACAGAAAAAAAACAATAAAAATATCTGAAGCATTTTAACGTATTATATATTTTAAAAAATCAGTAACGAGAAAAGTGCAGTTGCCTAGCAAAAGAAAAAAAAATTAAATCTCAAGAAATCAGTGAAAATAAAAATGTATAAGTAAAATGAACAATTTTCAGAATATAACTGAAATCATACCCAAACTTAGAAAACAGGGAAACATGTCAAGAAAGTATTCGCTAACTACTAGAATGCTGCTGTCCTTATTGTTGTTATTTAAATGAAAGCCAAGCCTCTTCTACCTCTGTCCTACCTTTTCACCTTCTGCTCCCCTCCTAAGCATCCACCACATCACAGACAAGAGGCCACCAGTGAACAACAGGAGCTAAATATGCCAGTGTTAAATGTGCAAGGCTCTCCCTCGGGCATTTCTCTTCTCTTCTATTTGCTGTAGTTCTTACGAGTTTGATAATGTAGCTAAGAGACAGGAGCAATTAGGTGTCTCAAAACAGAGATTATGAAATTATCATCAAGAGCATTATAAATCTGTGTTCTCTGGATGTTATTTAAGAAAATGGAGACCTTCTGTCCTGAGTGATTTGCATTTAGACTTATAATTCGGAGAAGGAAATCTTTATGGCCTCTGACAGTGATTCCTGAGCCTACGGCTCTAAAATTTAGTGCCTTTCACCATGATCCTCCAATCTAAGATGTGGAAGCTACAAAAATACCAAAGAAATAAGATCCTTATTGTTATCTCTCTCTTCCCGGGACTCTTTCTTACTAAGCCACTCCTCTTTTCATTAAAAAAGAATTTCCCTAATAATTTTCAAAAGAACAAGTAAATAAATATTTATCAAAATAGTGACTCATCTTTTCATTATTATCAATTAGCATTTTATCAAATCTTTACAACTACTCAATATGCCAGTCGAAGTCCGTGCTTCATCTTTCCCAGAGACACAGACAAACCCTCAAAGATAACTGAGTAGATTAGAGTGAACACCAAGAAAGTCTAGGTCAAACTTACTAACCTTCAAACAGACACAGCCACGCTGCGTACTAAATGCACGTCATGAACAGGATGCTTCGATGAAGCCAAAGCCAATTCGGGGACGGCCGAGGATGATCCACTTCCATAGGCTGACTTCTGCATGACTTTCTCTGCTCAGTATATTTACTTTCAAGTGGTATTTTTTTCCCCTTTTACTTTCAGTAGCATGTTTAAAATGATCAACTGATAACTGGTAATTTTTGATTGACTTGCCTTATGACAACTCACTGAAATTGGCCGGGTAGAATTTGTGAGATATAGTCAACTGACCTACATCTTCAAGGAACCAGGATTTCAGTATTAGAAATCACAGATGGAACTTTAAAGGAACATATTGGCAAATATACTGAGCCTATGCTACCCAGGGCTTTTCTCATAAAGGCACCACTTGTTCTCAGGCTCATTTATATTTAATTCTATAGAGCAGGGAGGGCATATTTTCAAGCACCCTCAAGCTGGCAAGGGCTTCAGAGAAGTGTTGTTATCATGGCTTGTTCCTCACTTGAACTCGGGGGAGGACAGTGAACCAAAGGTGCTCTTACAGAAAAGGGCTTACCATGTACACGGTACCCCATGCCACCGCGTCCCCCTGCCCCGCCCTGCCAATCAAACTCACTGATTCCTTGAAAAAAACAATTCTACAAGTACCTACTGTGAACTAAGACGTGAGGAAAGATAAACAATAAGTAGGTATCTGCCTTGAGGGGTAGGGACCCTAGTTAGGAACACAGTGAGATGTGTTAAGTGCCGAAGGTGGTAGTGATGTGGGCAGCACAGAGAGGGGAGCTCATTTATTCTGGAGGGTTCAGAAACATTTCACAGGTATCTTTGAGATAGAAAGGCGATCGAACAGCTATTCTTTTAAAGGTTTTGGAAGTAATTTGGCTTTTTGCTTCATTCAGATGGAGTACCTTGTAATTTATCCCACATTTTTGAGGTGCTTGCCAGGTGTCACGTAAATCCGAAGGTCTGAATGCTGGAAATTGATCGTATGCGATCCTGTATTTTGGAAATGACATTTTCATATGTGATGTGCTTTCCTAAGCTTCTAGCTCTCATTATACTCGTGGTTTTTTTAAAAAAAGAAGTTATCATTACAGGGTATACCCCACTAATTTAGTTCTTACTCACATCACCCTGTTCCCCAGTAGTGTAGTCTGAGGTTTTTGTCAAAAAAGTATTTTGAGATAATTACAGACTTACAGAGAGTTACAAAAATAGTAGGGAGAGTGCCCATATACCTTTCATCCAGAGTTCCCTAATGTTAAAATCTTATATAACCAAAACTAAGAAATTAACATTGGTTCAACATGATTTACCAAACTACAAACCTTATTTAGATTTCAGCAGTTCTACTGACGTTTTTTCCCTTCAACACCTTGACTTTTCTTTTTTGCCTTTTTTTAAATATATACTTTAGTGAATGACCAATTATTTGAGTGAGAAAAAGGAACAGGAATTAGGACTGCCAGCTTCTTCAATGAAACATTCACAGTTAAGAATGTTTTTTGTTTTATGCTTTGAAACATAAGCTTTGCTCAAAGAGGTAAGCTTTGTTTAATGTCATTTTATATCTACCCTTCATATAACCTTAGCTGTACACTGACACCTAAGAGATGCTCAAAAATACATTTTCACAATGCCACTCTCTACCAACCGGAGGTGGTTCTCTACAGTAGGGGTGGAAGGTTCGGTCCCATCTGGTGAGGTTTCACAAGAAAGTAGCATCTGTAAGTGCCATGTTCTAGCAGGAGAGTAGCAGTTGCAGACACCCTCACTGAGATTCTCATCTGCTAGAAGCAAGAACTCCTCCACTGCCTAACATCAAAGCAAAAGGTGATTTGTCACCAGAACCTCTGCACATCCCTCATCATTCTTCTGCATTTATTTCTTATCCAATTGGCCAACAGAACCCAAGGTGCTTTACTTCATATTATTCTCTCTTTGAAGGGTTTCATTTTAAATGGCACAAAATAATGAAAGGAAATCAGGCCAGGGACAGAAATGCCTGAGATGACACCCCCATGTTTGTTTCTTCTTCCATTCTCCTTTTCAGACTGGTAGCATTTGCCGGGATCACATTACATTTTCATTTATTCAGTAATGTGAAACCTTGGATCTTGGAATAACAAATGTGCTCAACTACCCATGGCACACCACAAGGAACATTATTTTGACATATATATGAAAACTGGGAGTAAAAATTGCTCTAGCACAAGGAGGATACTCCATCTCTCCTAGAAGTTAACAGTAGATGACTTCAATATAACTGATCAGGGAGTTGCTTTTTTATTATTCTCCAGAGTCCCTGGCATTAGTCAGAAATCATCTCTTCTTGCACTGTCACTTCCAAGCACACTGCGAAGCACTTGTAGCTCTGCTGGAACTTGTAGCCTTACAGATTTGGTCCATTAGCTAGAAAAACACATTAATAGCAACAGTATTTCCTTTGGTTAAATAAGAATAAATTTCAGGCCATTAGTGTTTTCCACCACTCCCACCCAGACGCTACGAAAACAATAATCCTACTCTGCTTTGAAAAGAGAAGCATTTATAAAATTATGGAAATAATTGTTACTTATTTAAGAAGTTGTTAAAAGCCTGAGGTTTCAGAAAGAATGTATGTGCTAACATTCGCAAACTGGAAAGAAGCGTGTCAAATTCAGGCTTTGGTGCAATTCTACGTCTTTATATCTTCCACAGACTCTCACGTATAAAAATTCTAAGATGTTTGTCAACCATCTGAGGTTTTTGGTCCAAAGGAGCTTCATAGTAAAAAGAGATGGCAAAATCATTAATTATATTTAAATAAACATAATAGAAACATAAATTGTATACAAGATATAAAACTCCTAATCACTATGGAGCTTGCTATAATTTGTTATCATATTTTAGAAAGATGGGGTTTTTGTTTTTTGGGTTTTTTTGGTAATTTACTTGAACCATCTAAATCCACTTGACACATTTATATCACTAGGAGAAGACTTTAAAAATTAAATGAAGCTTTGGAGGGGCCTGGCAAGATAGTGGAGGAGTAGGAGACCTAAATTTCGTCTGGTCCCAGGAATTCAGCTAGATAGCTATCAAACCATTCTGAACAGTACGAACTCAACAGGAGATCGAAGAAAAGAATAGCAGCAATCCTATGAACAGAAAAGTGACCACTTTCTGGAAGGTAGGACGTGCGGAGAAGTGAATCCGAGGCAATATTCGGGAGGATAGACGGCGGGGGAGGGGGCCTCCATCAGCCACTTCTGGCAAGTGATAGAGCCACGGAGCACAAAATCAGAACTTTTAGAAGTCGGCTCCACTGAGGGACGTCGCTCCAGTGGCTAAGCAGGGGGTGGAACCCTCACTGGGACAGTGTGGTCTCGGGACCCTCGGGGTCACAGAAAGACCGGGGGTGCCTGAGTGCGGCAGAGCCCCCAGGTGTCGGAGCAGGGAAGCCGGCTGCAGAGACGGAGCCCAGGCGCGGGCTCTCAGCTCGGGGTTGCCATAAACCGTGATCCACGGCACAGTCGGACCACTGCTCCCCCAGGAGGGACCCAACAAGCGGCAGATCCAGGGAGACTCCCCTTCCTCCCCCGGGAGGAGCGGCGCGGGATCGCACTGCAGGGATCTGCGGGGTTTGGAGACTCCACACCGAGGAGGGTGCCAGAGATAGAAACGCTTGGTCACAGGCCGGGTGAGCACAGAGTGCAGCCGGAGACTGGGGAGACGGGAGTGACTGACTGCTTTTCTCTGGGGCTCACTGAGGAGCCGGGCCCCAGTTCTCAGCTCCTCCGGGGCAGAGATTGGGAGGCCGCCACTTTGGCTCTCGTCCTCCAAAGCTATACAGAAAGCTTGCAGGCAACAAAAGCTCCGGAGAGCAAACCCGAGCAGATTACTTAGCCCGCCCCCCACAAGGGCGGGGCAATTCCGCTTCCAGCAAAGACATTTGGGAACCACGGCAACAGGCCCCTCCCCCAGAAGATCAGCAAGAACAGCCAGCCAAGACCAAGTTTACCGATCAATGAGAACAGCAAAACTCCAGCGCTATGGGAATACTGCACATAGAATTCATGGCTTTTTTCCCCATGATTCTTTAGCCTTTCAAAGTTAATTTTTAAAATTTTCTTTATTTCTTTTTCTATTTTTTTAGTTGAATTTTTCTTCTTTCCTTTTTCAACCAACATCTTATCAATTTTTTCTAAAAATCTTTTTTTAATTTTCATTTTTACAGTCATATTCTCTCCATTCATTGTATTTAACTTTATTTTTTGTATATATATATAAGTTTTTCTTTCTTTAAAATTTTTGGACACAGTTTCTTTTAAGGGACCAAAATATACCCTAAATCTAATGTATGGCTTTGTTCTAGTCTCCCGCCTGAACACATTGTCTCCGTTTTCTTGTTTGTTTTTTTCTTCATTCTTTTTTCAACCAATTTCTTATCTTATCAATTCATTTTTTAATTCTTTTTTATTTTTCATCTTTACAGTCATATTCGATCCCTTCATCATATTTACCTTAATTTTTGTGTGTGTGTGTATATATATATATATATATATATATATATACAAGTTTTTCTTTCCTTAAAATTTTGGAAGGCAGTTTCTTCTAACAGACAAAAATACACCCAAAATCTAGTGTGTGGCTTTGTACTAGTCTCCCGCCTGAACACATTCTCTCCATTTTGTTTTTTGTTTTTTAATTTTTCTTCTTTCTTTTTTCAACCAACTTCTTATTTTATCAATTACTTTATTAAATTCTTTTTTAATTTTCATCTTTACAATCATATCCGATCTCTTCATCATATTTACACTTCTTTGTGTATGTGTGTGTGCGTGTGTGTATATATATATATATATATATGTTTTTCTTTCTTTAAAATTTTGGGAGGCAGTGGTGCCTGGGTGGCTCAGTTGGTTAAGCGACTGCCTTTGGCTCAGGTCATGATCTCAGAGTCCTGGGATCGAGTCCCACACTAGGCTCCCAGTTCAGCGGGCAGCCTGCTTCTCCCTCTGACCCTCTCCCCTCTCATGCTGTTTCTCTCTCTCTCTCAAATAAATAAATAAAATCTTAAAAATAAATAAATAAATAATAAATAAATAAAATTTTGGGAGGCAGTTTCTTCTAACAGACAAAAATATACCCTAAATCTAGTATATGGCTTTGTTCTAGTCTCCCATCTGAACACATTCTCTCCATTTTGTTTTTTTTTTTAATTTTTCTTCTTTTGTTTTTCAACCAACTTCTTATCTTATCAATTCCTTTTTTAAATTTTTTTTAATTTTCATCTTTAGAGTCATATTCGATCCCTTCATCATATTTACCCTTATTTTTGTGTACATATACAAGTTTTTCTTTCCTTAAATTTTGGGAGGCAGTTTCTTCTAACAGACCAAAATACACCCAAAATCTAGTGTGTGGCACTTTTCTATTCACCAGCCGGATCATATTCTCTTTTTTTTTTTTTCTCTTTCTTTGCCCCCCAGTTTCAGGTCTCTTCTGATTTGTTTAGTGTATCTTTTTCTGGGGTCGTTGTTACAGTGTTAGCATTTTGTTCTCTCATTCATCTATTCTTCTCGGAACAAAATGACAAGATGGAAAAACTGACCTCAAAAAAAAAAAAGAACAAGAGGCAGTACCGACTGCCAGGAACCTAATCAATATGGACATTAGGAAGATGTCGGAACTAGAGTTCAGAATGACGATAATAAAGATATTAGCTGGGCTTGAAAAAAGCAGAGAAGATACTAGAGAATCCCTTTCTGGAGAAATAAAAGAACTAAAATCTAACCAAGCCGAAATCAAAAAGGCTATTAATGAGGTGCAATCAAAAATGGAGGCTCTAACTGCTAGGATAAATGAAGGAGAAGAGAGAATTAGTGATACAGAGACCAAATGATAGATAATAAAGAAGCTATGAAAGAGAGAGATAAACAACTACTGGATCACGAGGGGAGAATTCAAGAGATAAGTGATACCACAAAGCGAAACAACATTAGAATAATTGGGATACCAGAAGAAGAAGAGAGAAAGGGGCAGAAGGTATATTGGAGCAAATTATACCAGAGAACTTCCCTAATTTGGGGAAGGAAACAAGCATCAAAATCCAGTAAGCACAGAGACCCCCCCCCCAAAATCAATAAAAATAGGTCAATACCCCAACATCTAATAGTAAAACTCACAAGTGTCAGAGACAAAGAGAAAATCCTGAAAGCAGCTCGGGACAAGAGGTCTGTAACCTACAATGGTAGCAACATTAGAATGGCAGCAGACCTACCCACAGAGACCTGGCAGGCCAGAAAGGACTGGCATGATATATTCAGAGCACTAAATGAAAAAAATATGAAGCCAAGAATACTATATTCAGCTAGGCTGTCATTGAAAATAGAAGGAGTGATAAAAAGCTTCCAGGACAAACAGAAACTAAAAGAATTTGCAAACAACAAACCAGCCCTACAAGAAATATTGAAAGGGGTCCTCTAAGCAAAGAGAGAGCCTAAATGTAACATAGACCAGAAAGAAACACAGACAATATACAGTAACAGTCACCTTAAAGGTGATATACAATGGCACTAAACTCATATCTTTCAATAGTTACCCTGAATGTAAATGGGCTAAATGCCCCAATCAAAAGACACAGGGCATCAGATTCAATAAAAAAAAAATAATACCCATCAATATGCTGTCTGCAAGAGACTCATTTTAGACCCAAAGACACTTCCAGATTTAAAGCAGGGGCTAGAAAACCATTTACCATGCTAATGGACATCCAAAGTAAGCTGGGGTGGCAATCCTTATATCAGACAAACTAGATTTTAAATGAAAGACTATAATAAGAGATGAAGAAGGACACTATATCATACTTAAAGGTCTATCCAACAAGAAGATCTAACAATTGTAAATATCTATGCCCCTAACAAGAGAGCAGCCAATTATATAAGCCAATTAATAACAAAATCAAAGAAACACATCGACAACAATACAATAATAGTGGGGGACTTTAACACCCCCCTCACTGAAATGGACAGATCATCTAAGCAAAAGATCAACAAGGAAATAAAGGTTTTAAATGACACACTGGACCAGATGAACTTCACAGATATATTCAGAACATTCCATCCCAAAGCAACAGAATACACATTCTTCTCTAGTGCCCATGGAACATTCTCTGGAATAGATCACATCCTGGGTCACAAATCAGGTCTCAACTGGTACCAAAAGATTAGAATCATTCTCTGCATATTCTCGGACCACAATGCTTTGAAACTAGAACTCAATCACAAGAGGAAAGTAGGAAAGAACTCAAATACATGGAGGCTAAAGAGCATCCTACTAAAGAATGAATAGGTTAACCGGGAAATTAAAGAAGAATTAAAAAAATTCATGAAAACCAATGAAAATGAAAACACAACTGTTCAAAATCTTTGGGATGCAGCAAAGGCGATCCTAAGAGGAAAGTATATAGCAATACAAGCCTTTCTCAAGAAACAAGAAAGGTCTCAAATACACAGCCTAACCCTACATCTAAAGGAGCTGGAGAAAGAACAGCAAATAAGGCCTAAACCCAGCAGAAGAGAAATAATAAAGATCAGAGCAGAAATCAATGAAATACAGACCAAAAGAACAGCAGAACAGAACAACGAAACTAGGAGCTGGTTCTTTGAAAGAATTAACAAGATGGATAAACCCCTGACCAGACTTATCAAAAAGAAAAGAGAAAGGACCCAAATAAATAAAATCATGAATGAAAGAAGAGAGATCACAACCAACACCAAAGAAAAACAAACAATTATAAGAACATATTATGAGCAACTATATGCCAGCAAATTATACAATCTGGAAGAAATGGATGCATTCCTAGAGACGTATAAACTACCAAAACTGAACCAGGAAGAACAGAAAACCTGAACAGACCCATAACCAGTAAGGAAATTGAAGCAGTCATCAAAAATCTCCCAACAAACAAGAGCCCAGGGCCAGATGGCTTCTTAGGGGAATTCTACCAAACATTTAAAGAGGAATTAATACCTATTCTTCTGAAACTGTTCCAAAAAATAGAAATGGAAGGAAAACTTTCAAACTCATTTTATGAGGCCAGCATTACCTTGTTCCCCAAACCAGACAAAGACCCCATCAAAAAGGAGAACTACAGACAAAGTGGGATTTATTCCTGGGCTGCAAGGTTGGTTCAACATCCGCAAATCAATCAATGTGATACAATACATTCATAAAAGAAAGAACAGATGATCCTCTCAATAGATGCAGAAAAGCATTTGACAAAGTACAGAATCTTTTCTTGATTAAAACTCTTCAGAGGGTAGGGATAGAGGGTACATACCTCAATATCATAAAAGCCATCTATGAAAAACCCATAGCGAATATCATTCTCAATGGGGAAAAACTGAAAGCTTTTCCCCTAAGGTCAGGAACACGGCAGGGATGTCCACTATCACCACGGCTATTCAACATAGTACTAGAAGTCCTAGCCTCAGCAATCAGACAACAAAAAGAAATAAAAAGCATCTGACTCGGCAAAGAAGAAGTCAAACTCTCACTCTTTGCAGATGATATGATATTTTATGTGGAAAACCCAAAAGACTCCACCCCAAAACTGCTAGAACTCATACAGGAATTCAGTAAAGTGGCAGGATATAAAATCAATGCACAGAAATCAGTTGCATTTCTATATACCAACAACAAGACAGAAAAAAGAGAAATTAAGGAGTCGATCCCATTGACAACTGCACCCAAAACCATAAGATACCTAGGAATAAATATAACCAAAGAGGCAAAGAATCTGTACTCAGAAAACTATAAAATACTCATGAAAGAAATTGAGGAAGACACAAAGAAATGGAAAAATGTTCCATGCTCATGGATTGGAAGAACAAATATTGTGAAGATGTCAATGCTACCTAGAGCAATCTACACATTTAATGCAATCCCTATCAAAATACCATCCACTTTTTTCAAAGAAATGGAACAAATAACCCTAAAATTTGTATGGAACCAGAAAAGACCTCGAATAGCCAGAGGAATGTTGAAAAAGAAAAGCAAAGCTGGCGGCATCACAATTCCGGACTTCAAGCTCTATTACAAAGCTGTAATCATTAAGACAGTATGGTACTGGCATAAAAACAGACACACAGATCAATGGAACAGAATAGAGAGGCCAGAAATGGACCCTCAACTGTATGGTCAACTAATCTTCGACAAAGCAGGAAAGAATGTCCAATGGAAAAGAAGTCTCTTCAACAAATGGTGTTGGGAAAATTGGACAGCCACATGCAGAAGAATGAAACTGAACCATTTCCTTACACTACATACAAAAATAGACTCAAAATGGTTGAAAGACCAAAATGTGAGACAGGAGTCCATCAAAATCCTTGAGGAGAACACAGGCAGCAATCTCTTCGATCTCAGCCGCAGCACTGCTTCCTAGAAACATCACCAAAGGCAAGGGAAGCAAGGGCAAAAATGAACTATTGGGACTTCATCAAGATAAAAAACTTTTGCACAGCAAAGGAAACAGTTCACAAAACCAAAAGACAACTGACAGAATGGGAGAAGATATTTGCAAATGACATATCAGATAAAGGGCTAGTATCCAAAACCTTTAAAGAACTTATTAAACTCAACACCCAAAGAATAAATAATCCAATCAAGAAATGGGCAGAAAACAGGAACAGACATTTCTTCAAAGAAGACATCCAAATGGCCAACAGACACATGAAGAAGTGTTCAACATCACTTGGCATCAGGGAAATACAAATCAAAACCTCAATGAGACACCACCTCACACCAGTCAGAATGGCTAAAATTAACAAGTCAGAAAACGACCAATGTTGGCAAGGATGCGGAGAAAGGGGAGCCCTCCTACACTGTTGGTGGGAATGCAAGCTGGTGCAGCCACTCTGGAAAATAGTATGGAGGTTCCCTAAAGTTGAAAATAGACCCAGCATTTGGACTACTGGGTATTTACCCCAAAGATACAAATGTAGTGATCCGAAGGGGCACATGCATCCCAATGTTTATAGCAGCACTGTCCACAATAGTCAAACTATGGAAAGAGCCTAGATGTCCATCAACAGATGAATGGATAAAGAAGATGTGGTATATATATACAATGGAATATTACGCAGCCATCAAAAAAATGAAATCTTGCCATTTGCAACGACCTGGATATAACTAGAGGGTATTATGCTAAGCGAAATAAGTCAATCAGAGAAAGACAATTATCATATGATCTCACTGATATGAGGAATTTGAGAAACAAGACAGAGGATCATAGGGAAAGGGAGGGGGAAAATGAAGCAAGATGAAATCAGAGAAGGAGACAAACCATAAGAGACTCTTAATCTCAGGATACAAACTGAGGGTTGCTGGAGTGGAGGGCGGTGGGAGGGATGGGGTGGCTGGGTGATGGACATTGAGGAAGGTATGTGCTATGGTAAGTGCTGCGAATTGTGTAAGACTGATGAATCACAGACCTGTACCCCTGAAACAGATAATACATTATATGTTAATAAAAATAAAAATAAATTAAATAAAGCTTTAAAATGTTATTTTTTCTTCCTCTCCACTTAATGCTATTGATTGGGTTTGGATGAGGGGACCACAGAAATTAGACCCTTATCCTGTGTCCTGTTTTCTATACCTTAAGCAGCACTTGGAATCATGAAAAATTCTTCCCCTACCTACCGTGAGAATATGAGGCTGACCTGTTGCTCCAGATGTCTATCATAAGCAAGGCATTTGCGTTCTTGCTAAATTCTGGGTGTAATGTTTTCTTATTAGACTGATTGTCAAGACTTTAGTCTGATGTGTAACAAGGTAGAAGCCGGGAACTGGTAGAATCTGATTGATTTTCTGATTTGCCCCAATGCATGGCATAGTCAACAATTAGATTAGCTGTTTCACAGAGTGTCCCCATTTCCAATCTCCCCCTGGGAAGAAGCAACCCTGGGGCAGTTCCTGTGGTGACCATGCCCCAGCCAGTCCCACAGGCATAAACACACTTGCCCCACCAGCTCTTTTGAATTTTAGTTCCTGGACTATAATAAGGAAAAAGAACATGTAAACAGTGAGTCATTTACTGATCATGAATCAGCCTGCAGTGATGAAGAAACGATGAATATAACTTTAAAAAAAATTTTTCCTCAAGAATAAGCAATTCCTTATAACACTGTACATTAACTATATTGGAATTTAAAATTAAAAATAAAAAGAGTAAGTAATTCTTGTACTATTAGAGAAAACTTCTAAATCTTGACCATAAATACAGGAAAAAAGATAATTTCCTGTTTAAAAGCACTGTTTTGAGAATTAATTAAAATAAAGTATCTGTGAGGGTCACTTACCCAGCAAATTACCTTTCCATATAAAGATAAAGCACGTAGGCATTTGGTGTCATTAATATCACAAGAAACAAACAGAAGGTGAACTCTTAAAAAAAAAGTGAACTCATAAAAAGTAAACTCTTAAAAACAGTGGATTTTACCTGAAAGGAGGCTTTACTATCATTTTAGTTTTTTTTTTTTTTTTTAAGATTTTATTTATTTATGTGACAGAGAGAGACACAGAGAAAGAAGGAACACAAGCAGGGGGAGCAGGAGAGGGAGAAGCAGGCTCCCTGCGGAGCAGGGATCCCGATGCAGGGCTCAATCCCAGGACCCTGGGATCACGACCTGAGCCGAAGGCAGATGCTTAACTGACTGAGCCACCCAGGCGCCCCACTATCATTTTACTTTTAAGGAGTTTCTACCCTTATATTACTAAGACTTTAAAAATAATTCACTAAGATTACTATATTTAAGCATTGCTTTTTCATAAAGTCTATCAGATAAACTTTAAACATAAATATTTTGGTCACAGTTAATTCTTGCTTAATAACTAAAATACATTGTCAATGCATTGTTAATTTCATCTAACTTGTGACTCAAAAGATCTCATTTTTTAATTAGAACATTACTTCTTATCGCTACCACATTATAGTCTTTGTGTAAGTGCTCCTTCATGATAGATGGAAACTGATTTCCAAGAATTTAGGTTAATGAGAACACTATTTCCCAAGGTCCTATGGATTATTTCACATTGTAGCCTTAATCCTACTGATTGCCAATAGAAGCCCAGATTCACCCTTGCCCAGGAGTAGTCCCCCATGGCTGTACAGGGGAGTAAAAGCCTACCCTCCTCAAAGGCTTTAAGGCAGCATTCAGCTCACCTTGTCACTCAATGGCGAGTTCACCTGATTGAGTCTAATGTGTGACAAAGTAAATGTTCACAGGATGATTTAAAATTCTGTTTTATCTAAAACTTCCTTCCCCCCTCCCTTTGTAATTTTATATGATATACCTCTTTTATTGAACAGCCAGCCTTTATCAGCATGAAGCCAGGCTTTGACCAATGAGGACATGGACAAACTGTTTCTTTTTCTCCCCAGAGTTTCTTTGATCCACTTTATTAAAGGAAAACTGAGAAAAGGTTTTTGGTGAAAACATCTGTAGTTTTGTAGGCACATAAAGTGCTATGGACCGGGATCAGAATTTACTTGTTTCTGTGTTTCCTTCAGTATCTTAGAATCAATATGCATCCCCAGGAAAAGGATCTCCAGATTTAGCAGTCCTCTGAAGATTCCAATCCAGTAGTACCTTTGCCAAAGGAGTCCTGCAAAAGCCTTAGAGGGGCCCCATCCTTCCTGTCAGTCACGGGGCCCTCTTGGCTGCAGGTACCAGATTTAGCCTATGTTTCTGTCACAGTAGGGAGCTGCACAGGCAGGTTTGATTGTAAATATTGGATATTCTAATAACATATATAAACCGCGGGTAATAAGCTTCTCACCTAGAGAACAGGAATCTCAAGTGAGAGAAAAATATGTGGATAGTTGTTGGATGTTTCACTTTTTATCACATCTTTGTGTTATAATTATTACTCCAAAGCAGAACTGGTACACAGATGGTTAACTAATGTGGAGGAATGCTCTTGTTTATGCCTCTGCCCTTACATTGCCCTAGAGCCTCTCATACCTATCGAAGGAGAAAAAGTGAAGCGTGTTTTCTCTAAGAGAAAGAAAACAAAAGGAACCACTGAAAAACTTTAACTACCTCTAACCCTTCGTGGCCACTCATGATAACAAAGGAAAAATAGGTAGCAGTGGGCAGGGGAAAGGTCCTCTCTTAAAACTTGTTTTGCTTGGGTGAACAATCAACTCACGGCACAAGGGGCGGGGAATAAAGATGATAAGGAACATATTAGAGCTAAAAAGTAGGAGCAAAGGAAGACGAGCTTTTCTTTTCCACACAGGCATATTCCAACATGTAAACTATGTTATTTTTTAGTAGGTTGGGTGAACTGAAAATAAGCAGCTGTGCATACTTCTGGATATTTGGTCTCGAGCTAAGTCTAATTTCAAGGGCATGGCCTCACACAAGGACATCAGTGTTTCTAGGCATAAAGAGTATCTAAGGAGCTATCTTTAAAAAGAAAAACAAGCCCTCGGAGGGCCCCTCCGCTAAATACTGTCACAGCTCCACTCTGCCATACACTTTAGAGGCAAGGCTGCCTTCCATTTCCATGGAGATATACTGTCATTAAGTCTCAGGTAAAATGATATGAGACTACTTGACAGGCATTCAGAAGATCTTTGTAATTTCCTGTTTTATTGGGTAGTGGTAGGAAAAAAAAACAGCAATAATCAAGTATGGATACTTAAATGAAAGAACATTAAAAGCTGGTGAACTTGGCTTTCTCTTAAGTGCGCCATGTAATTAGCTTTTACTCATTCATTTCACAGTCTGCATCCTGTATCACTCATTGCAAAGAAAAGAGTAGACTGCTCTCGTGTGCACACTAATTGCTAAACGTGTAAGTGACTGAATGATCCTGATCTCAATCCATGAGAGAAAAAATATTAATGAAGACGATATAAAGAAGGCAAAAATAGGAGGACAGAGTCAACAGAAGTTTATACTGCTCTCTTAGTAAAACCTGGTTTCAGAACACATAGCAGAAGAATGAATTTAGTTAACTCCTGCACTTGATCTTATTCATTTTATTCATACTCCAAATTAAAACAAAAATATGTCACACAAGGTTTAAACATCTGCAAGGAAATGCTCATGATGAAAATCGATTACTATAACCATTTTACGCACAAGAATGGGAGCTCAAGAGCAGCAAATGTGTATTTGCTAAAAAGGCTGTTCCAATAAAACTCGAAAACAACCATTTTTAAGTTGATATGTTTTCATCCTCCATGTATTAAAAAATGGTCTGCATTTATTTCTGTCTGAAATTGGTGACTACATGAGGAAGAGCACAGTTTATTCATTTCATCCAAGAACTGAACGTCAAACTAGTTTAAAAACCAAAAGATCTGCCCTTAAGTAGCCACGAAGATTATTCTTACTCCTGGTTCTTGTCAAGGAATATAATCCTGACCTCTGTGATGCCTAAGTCTTTTAAAATATTTTATCATAAAATATATCCGTGAAGGATTGGTTGAAGGATGTAGTCCATTAATTTCCCTTCTATCCTCTTTGAATTTTTGCCTGGATTCTCTTTAGTCCATTGGAGACCTGTATACTTTGGATAAAGTCTTCAGTAACTTGTAGAATTTTTTTCCCTGAAATGTACTTTGGTGCTAGCACCTAGAAATGCTATAATAAACATCTCTATGAATTTTATTAATGCATTTTTTTAGGTACAGATACTGGTGAGGCCATCACATTTTACATCACACCAGAGTCCATTTATGAGACTATGAAAAAATATTTATTTACTTGTTATCCCCAAGAAAAGATGTTTAGAGGACACTGTAAATCTTTTAAGTGACTGTGGTGGTTTTAAAACATGTCTGCAAATTCTGGGGCGCCTGGGTGGCTCAGTCATTAAGCATCTGCCTTCGGCTCAGGTCATGATCCCGGGGTCCTGGGATCGAGCCCCACATCGGGCTCCCTGCTCCGCGGGAAGCCTGCTTCTCCCTCTCCCACTCCCCCTGCTTGTGTTCCCTCTCTCGCTGTGTCTCTCTCTGTCAAATAAATAAAATCTTAAAAAAAAAAAAAAAAAATGTCTGCAAATTCTTTGACATTCTTCAATCTAACTCCCCTCCATTGAATATGCCTTGCTGTTGTGACTTGGTTCTAGCAAACAGAAGGTGACAGAAGTGAGGCTGCATGATTTGGGAGGCTAGGGTATGAAAGGCAACACAGCTTTCACCCATTCCCTGCCCACCACCCCCACCACCATGCCTTGGAGACCTTAGCCAACATATGCGAGAAATTTAGCTTCCTGAGCCACTGTGCTGGAGAAACCACATGGAACAACTATACAGACAGACAGACATGCTCAAGGAATGCCAGTTGTCCCAGTTCAGCTTTCTGAGTCTTCCCATCATCAACTGCCAAATATTTGAGTGGGAAAAACTTCAAATGATTCTGGTCCCAGGGTTCCAGCCAAGCTGGCTGAAGCCAGTGGTACAGAAATAAGCTGTCCCCATTAAGCTCTGCCCAAATTACAGATTCATGAGCAGAATAAATGTTGTTACTCTTATGTGATAGGCATAATAATGGCCCCCCAAAGATGCCCATATCCTGCTCCCTGAGGTCTATGAATATGTCTACATGGCAAAAGGGAATTAAAGTTGCAGATGGAATTAAACCTATTAATTAGTTGACCTTAGGATAGGGAGTTTATATCCTGGATTATCCAAGTGGGCCAAAGTTATCAAAAAGGCCCTTAAAAAGAGGAGGGAGACAGACGAGAGCCAGAAGGAGAGAGGAGTGCAGAAGCAGGGTCAGAAAGATGCGACACCACTTGCTTTGAAGATGGAGGAAAGAGACCATAAGCCAAGTAAAGTGGGTAGGCCCTAGAAGCTGGAAAAGGAAAAGAACCAGATTCTCTCCTAGAATCTCCAGAAAGAAATTCAGCTCGATTTTAGTCTAAGATATATGTAGGACTGCTGACCTCCACAATTTTAAGATAATAAATGTTGTTTAACTTACTAAGCTTGCGATACTTTATTGCAGCAGCAAGAGAAAACTCCATACTCTGATTTAAGTCTCTAAGTTTAGGGGACTTCCTTACATGCCATCCTATAGTTGGGATAGTGACCCTGCCTAATTCTCACATCTGGCCTATAGGAAGCTTAATCAAATCAAAGAACCACCTACGGCAACACTGTAGGACGTCCTCTCTCCACCCTCACTTTCTCTTTCTCTTGATATGCTTCCTCTCTTTTGTTATGCCGATTTTTTTATACTACCTCGAATCCTTTTAGAACAGGACCATTAATAAATAAATAAGATTGATTAAAATGATATACTTACCATAACCTACTGGAAGTAATGAAGTAGACAGAATGAAAAGTATCTTTTCTTTGTCTCTGTTAAAAACAAAGCCGAACCTCTGAAGCTGATCAATAGCTATGGGCAGCATCAGCTGAAGACAAAAGCAAGCCTTTAATTTAGTTTAGTGTTTTCTAAAAATATGGAAATAAAGTATCTAAAACTTTTGTTTTTCAACTTAAAAGCAAGAAATAAAAACTTCTCGTAGAAAATGTAATAAAATCTGTGTATGTATATATGCATGTGTATCTATACACACATTTTATGCATATAATATAAATATATATAACATAATAAATATATAATAAACATTATATATATAAAATATATGTATGTGTATATATATATTTTTAGCTTTGTATTGTGTCTGGTTAAGGAAGAGAGAATAAAGGAAGAGATCAATGAAAACCAGGAATTGACAGAGAAAGACACAGAAACAGAAGAAAAAAAGAGATGATATTAAAATGTTTGGTATACTGGTAAGGAAAGAGAGAAAGAGACACGTGGGTGCTCACAGAGACACACAGGAGATAAGGAATCGAACAGGAATCCATACAAAATGCGTAAGGAAAGAGGTACATTTAGAAAAAAGAGAAAGGCTTTCATGGCATCAGTAACACTCCTAGCATATGCCTTTTGGAGATATTCTCACTGAGAATTTCCAATATTACACTGGATTTTAGCATTCTAAAATAACAATGGGGAGATTATCTGTCTCTCAGCAACTGCACTATAAGCGTGGTGAACCTGGCCCTCCTCATGTCTTCTCAGCTGCAGAAACCAGGGGCCAAGAGTGCAGAGCAGAAGCATCACCTGACAACTGGGATCCTTCCTGTGACTTTAGGTGACTCTTCTGTCCCTGTTTGTCCCCCTACCTGCCACCTGCCTGCCATCATCGCCGTATGGACCACATCTGTGTCACTAGGCCTCTGCCTCAGTTCCCCTTGCCTGCCCTGCTCCCCAGTACATTGTGGGCTGCACAACCTATTAAATATGCACCTGTCTCTCCTACGTACTTTATGCTACTGGCTGGGGTCTTGCTCCAAAACAGTTGAACCAAACAAAGCCACAATACATAGTGACCCAGCCATAGACTCCTGCTATTTTCCACCTGGCCACAATTTCCTCCTCCCTTTCAAAATCACAATTTGTACTTTGGGACACCTTACTGAGGTCACTAGCCCAGCTCTGTCTGTATAATTTTGCTTATAAAAGAAATGGCAGAAGAGTCCCCTCACATGGGGGCAAAAGCAAAGTTACCCTCCATATCAACTACAAGCCAGAAAAGAGAAACAAAAATGATGCTTAAGTGTATATACTCCCATCTCAGCAGAGTCCCTGGACTTAGCAGAGATTCGTTTATTGGGAATCAATGTGGAAGGAGAACAATATCTTGGGAATTCTTAAGGACTGTATCTTATACTTCCTTGCATCGCTACAAAGGTAAGCATTTGATGCCCATAGGATTTAATGACTACTGAAATAGCTCTCATCATCATAATCGATAAAACACGGAAACCTGTAAAGCAGTGTACGGGATTAAGTAATACTAAGGTATCTACCCCTATTTGAGAAAGTAAGGTCTCCTTTAATCTTGGGCATCAATAGGAACTCCTCATTATCTTGGGAAAGGTCCACCCACGTTCACATAAATGTTGCCTGTGAATTCCACTTTATATCAGTAGACTGTGTCACAGTTTATGAAGCACTTGTGCATTAATCATATAGAATGAAGTCTCTTTCTGTTCAGGCTGTTTCTATACAAGTACAGAGTATTATTTGCAGATAATGTGCTTCACTGAGCCTGCACTGAATTGTTCACGCAACAGCTGTAAATCAAGATTGACTTTTTGAACCTAACTTTGCATAATTCAACAAGCTACGGAACATCTTCTGCCTAAGCAGGCTCATGACTTATAAGAATCTGCAAAGCTAAATAACTACCCAATGCTGCCTCAAAACGATTAAATAACAAAAAGGTTTTGCATTAACAAATCAGGAATGAGTCACTTACTGTCTGATTCTTCTCTGATCAAGAAGTGACAGAGAAGGTGCCATTTACAAAAAGAAATGTCATAAAATGATTGAATTGTGAATTTCTTCTAGTCCCCAATAACAAGAAAATGACCATAAAAGGAGGTGGTAGATGGGGGAAGATAAGTGCTATTAAATACTAGTCTGTCAAGAGATAAAATTTATTGGAGTCTCGATGGTAGATTTAGTCTCCGCTCAGAAGAAGTAATCAGCTCTGCAGGTAATACTGCTCTTAATAATGGCATTATATTTAGGGCTGAGCAGTATAAAGCAGAAACCCCATTATGTCAATATATAGATAACAGGTGCTTCAAGATGGCACAACAATATAACTTCATTATTGTCCTGAAACCTTTACTTCCTTTTCTTCTGCAGTACAATTATTTAGAAAGATAGTGACTAGAAAGAACCCTCAAACTCAGAACTGTTTCAAATAAAGCATCAACGTAGAAAAAAAAAAAAAGAAAAAAAGATAGTGACCAGCTAACTCCTCCACCAACCAGATTCCTTCAGTAGCTCTTGTTTCTTTTACCTTCTTCCACCAACGTCATCCTCCTTCCCGTGTGCCATAGTCTTGGGCAGCATTAGACCTGTTGTTACTGTCTTTTTCCCCAGTTCCACCTGTCCCAAGAATTGACCTATCCTTAGGCAGCCTGTACCTGGAAACTCTCAGTGTTGACACCATTCATGCCAGCAAATGATAATGATGATAGGAAGGAGGAGGAGAGCTGAGTTAGTTTTTACCATGTGTCAGACAATTTTTTCATATATTTGCCACAAAAACCATATAGGTAATAATACCATTATTCCCATTTTACTAAGGAGGACAGTGAGATTTGGAAGACTTAAGAAACTTGCCCAGAATCACAGGACGTGGCATAGGAAGGGCTTAAACTGTGCTATAAAACCCAATGCACTTAATCATCACAGCAATGATTTGCATTAGTAGTAAAGTTTTTAGATCAGAATTACCAGATATCGCTATAACCATACTCAAGTAAGTAAGCAATCATCTGGGGCTGGATGGCAAACTCAACCTTATGGTTTCCACAAAGTTTAATTATCTAGTATTATTATTTTATATGAATGTGTTTTATATCTTCAAATATGCTCTAAGCTCATAAATAACAACAGCTATGTTCATATAAGTTAAAATTTCTTCTTTAGTGCCAAACACTGCGTTATCCATAAAAATGATCAATATATAATGATTGAATGAATTCTAAATTATGTGATCTTAAAATACCCTTTTAAGGCTTTAAAGGGTATAATTACCTAAAATCTAAAGAAGAGAAATGCAATTTTTCTGGGGGCAGGGGAGAAACAAAAAGAAAGTGATAATGGTCCAGGGAAGGATGGGGTGGGGGATAAGTGGTGGGGTGCTAGGCTTAGGGAGAGCTCAGAAGGGCAAGCAGATGATGGAAAATAAGGCATCAGGACTAGGATGAGAGCCCTAGGTTGGGGATGCATAAAAGATACACTCTACTTCCTTATATGTTTTATAGGAACGTTCCAAATGTTTCCATGGGGACAAAGAAGAGAGACCATCAGGAATTTCCCTAGCCTAAGACATACTGCAATGAAGGTATGTCACTAACCCCTAAAAAGGGATGCCACTGGCAGCAGCAAAAGTAACCCTTCTTAATTGAGCACAGTGTTCAGGTAATTTATACCTCATTCCCATTGACCCACATTCCCGTCTAACTTGTTCTCCCCTCCATCTTGTCTATCCCATCTTAGTGAACATTCCTACCATGGAGCAAATTGTTCAGACCAAAACCCAAGCAAGGGACCACCTTC
This sequence comes from Phoca vitulina, assembly GCF_004348235.1. Taxonomy (NCBI): domain Eukaryota; kingdom Metazoa; phylum Chordata; class Mammalia; order Carnivora; family Phocidae; genus Phoca; species Phoca vitulina. The sequence goes on along the minus strand of NW_022589707.1, from coordinate 31,016,428 downwards.
CATTCTTCTCTTTCCCTCAGCCCATATATGTAATCCTCAGCAAGTCTTTTGACTCAATCTTCAAAACATATCCCAACTCCATCTACTGCAATTTCGTTGCATTTCCACTCTATCACCCTGGTTGAAATCACCATCACCTCTTGTCTGGATTATTAAAGCCCCCACCTCCACTTCCTAGCTTCCTGCTTCTATTCTTGTCTCTTCCTGTCATAGTCTTATACATACCAGCCTCATGATCATTTATGCATATTAATCAGATCACATCCTTCTCTTGCTTCAAACACTCTAGAGGCTTCTTGTCTCACTGAAATAAAGTCTAAGCTCTGCCGTGGCTCACTGGCTTTACATGGCCTTACCCTACCTCCTTCTCTGGGTTCATCTTCTACTATTGTCCACTTCATAGCCTACAAAAGGACCTTTCTTTCCTCTGTCATATGTGCCCCGCTCGTTAATACCTTAAGGTCTTACCTTTCCCTCGACCTTAAATTAACTCCGTATCTTCACAGGAGTACTCCAATTACTCAGGTCTGGGCCATCTTTGACTACCTAAACTGTCAAACAGGGTTATACTCCACTGAATCCAGTCAAGGAATGCCACCATGTCTTCCATTTTCTTCATAGCTCCTACCATTGTCATTTATTTACTTGTGTGTTGTCTTTGGGTCCTGTTTCTGGCCCCTACTTCCTTACACCACAGTTTATATAGATTCTAATTTATCCACATTGTCTAGAACAACACCAGTTATATAGTAAGGCTCGATAACTATTTCCAGAATGAATGAATAGATGAATGAATCACATGAATAGTCTTATGTGCTTAAGCCTCTTGTGCAATTGCTATGTAAGAATTTACCTTTGGAGTGTGTGGAATACGGTTTTACATTCTTAGGTGATATGAGAAAATATTTGATATTTTTGCCTTAGCAAAGAAAGGAGGATATGTCACCTACATTTCCCTTATACACACACTTTTAATACTGTGGTTCTCCCTATGGGAATCTAACCTCAGAATTATAATGTGAGGATGAAAGAGATAATTGAAAGAATAGTGTAAAAAACTCCATGTTGCCTTTCTGGAGAATGTGATAGAATTTTCTAGCATGATACATTACATGCCCTCAGTAATAAGGGGAACCTGCGAAAATGTTATTTCAGAATATTACATCAGGGAAGAGCTCTCTCTTCAGTTTTGCCACAGGGTTTTTAAGATTGCTGTTACTGTGCTTACTTGAAACATAATCACAAATAAGAAGTGTGTGGAAATGACAGCTATATTAACTTTATCATGTACAGTTAAGTATTCAGCACACTTGAAAGCAGTGTTCCTTTATTTTCATAGCATGCTACATAGAGAGATAGACTTGGCAGAAGGGCCTGGTGAAGACATTGCTGCATTCAACTCGAACGGTATAGCCAGATGCCCACAAATTGGCGGGGCGGTAATAGGGCATTCATCAAACACTGGGGTCTCTGGCTCACACCACGCAGAACAGAGATGAAATATCTAGAAGTGCTCAAGGCAGATAACCCAAGGGAAGATGTGAAGACCATGACATTTGTCTTTGCATAATTTCTACCTCCTTTAAAGAAGCTCTCCATCTACTTCTCTCTATACTCCCAGACACTTTTCTGTGAATACAGTAGATACATAATAGAAAATTAATTAAATTAAGCCTTTTGTGATATGAAGAGAGAGAAATTATATGATTCTTTTGTAAAAAGTATGTACTTTTTAAAAAACAGGACACATGAAGATTTTTAACCGACTGAGCCACCCAGGTGCCCCAGGACGCATGAAGATTTTTAAAGTTGTCAGCCTTGCTCTACACTTTTCAACTCTGATGCTAAAATTCCAGGCTGTACAACTGTTGGTCAGGAGATGTTTTCAGTCTTTCTTCAAATCTCACTCCATGGATAAGGCCTTTGGGCTTCAACTATTTGGACTTCAATTACTTATAGGGCTCTCCCACGCCCCAGGCTCTTTTTCAATAAAGAGAAAGTACACATTCTCCCTCTTTAGATTTCTGTTCCTAATTAAAGATGAAAATAAGCACAAAAAGCAACAACAGTAAGAAATGGCATTTTGGATAAAGGTCCCCTCTCAGGCTGTGAATGGTGTTATTAAGAGGAGTAGACTGGGGTGCCTGGGTGGTTCAGTCAGTTAAGTGCTCAACTCTTGGTTTTGGCTCAGGTCGTGATCTCAGGATCTAGCATCTAGCTCTGTGCTGGGCAAGAGCTTGCTCCCCCTGCCCTTCCCTTTGCCCCTCCCCCCATACGAGAGCTATCTAGGGGGGAAAAAAAAAGAAAGAGAAAAAAAAGAGGAGCGGAGCGGACACTGGGCTCATGTCCACCCAGTCTCAGCATGGGTGTGAGGAGACTCACGCAGCTGGGGACTCCAGTTGCAAGACCTTACACATCTGAGGCCAGGTTCAGAGCTCGAAGTTCTAGGAGTGACTTACAGCTCTGAGACTTAATGGCAAGAGTCTCTGTGGAATGATTCTAGTCATTCTAACCCAGATGTCATGCAACTGCTCAAATTGGACCATATTGGGCTGAGAAGACGGCAGTATAATTTGATCCAACCTCCTACAACCGGGGGTGAGAATGGGGAGGAGTTCACTTTTCAAAGCCAGTTCAGCTGGGCCCATACCACCAATTTCTCATTGGTGGAAGTACAAAACCCCTTTTGTACTTTATCCCATGTCCTGGCAGAAGAGAAAAGGGACTTTTTTTTTCTTCAAAGATTTTATCTATTTATTCATGAGAGAGAGGGAGGCAGAGGGAGAGGGAGAAGCAGGCTCCCCACAGAGCAGGGAGCCCGACGTGGATCATGACTTGAGCCCAAGGTAGACGCTTAACCGACTGAGCCACCCAGGTGCCCCAGGGACTTTTTATGCTCTCCTGTGACCTCAGCCTCTGGGCCCTCTTTTGGTGACTCTTGTCTAAGTTTCACTTGTGCCCACAAAAATGCATTCAGAGCCTCTGCTGGTTTCTACAAGAAATCCACAGACACCATATTGGAGTGTCTTGGGAGTCTACAGAGTGGCCTCTTGTCACCTGAGTAGCCCCCTTTATCCCTGTCCCCTTCCTGCTCTGCACAACCCCTCCCACGCCTCACTCCCAGGTCTGTCTCCTTCGCTTGCACATATCAATTCAGCTCTTCCTGGCTCCTGACCCCCCAGTTTCCATGCTATCATCTATTAGGTAGATGGCACAACAATTTAGCAGGATCTATCCTCTTCGCAATGCAGTCCAGGCTATCAATACATGATTCAACTTATGGCCTATCAATGTAGTGATGTGTGGTCAGCATCATGCTAGGTGCTATCAGAGAGGGAGGGGTATGAAGCAATGGCTCCAAAATGTCTCCTGGCTGAGGAATTTGCTTTAGTTGGTAGGCAGACATTTCATAATAAAAACAACACTGTTACAGGATGGGGAATACATGCTACGTGGCAGCATTTTCTGAGCCAAACTAACTTGGAAATGATAATACAGGAAACACATATCTTTACTAAAAATATGCTTCTAATAAACACCTTTCTGTAAATGAAACAACAAAAAATCCGAACAGTCCCTCTAAAACTAATTCATGTATCTACGCCAAATGGCTTACACATTTGGATAAGGTAAACACTGACAGAATTTTGATTGAAAAGAAAATGGATTTTTTTTCTAATGGGCACCTAAGAGGAAGAATATCCTTAAAAGATAATGTTCAGTTCCTACCAGAAGATGAGCTGGCAGAGGGTGAGATAAAAGGGAGGTCTGGATGCTAGATCATTTTGTATGCAAATCACTTTCCTTGAAACTCTCCAGAAGTCTAGATATATCACTAAAGCTAAGCTTCCAATAATACAGATTCTGCAAGTGACAGCACAGAGATCACCATACCACTTCACTCATAAACATACAAATGACAGACAGAGATTCTTCTATTTGCTCCTGAAGAGCAAAGCTTACCTTACTAGGTCCCCTGAACAAAAAAGGCCGAATCCTAGGGGATTCTAAGTTTAGAGAAGTGGTTTCCAACCCTGGTTCCTTAGGAGAGTTACTGGGGGAGCTTCTTGGATGCTGGATTCTGGGGCATCAGAATCCATCAATTCGGATTTAATTGGGCTGGCAGGGAACCCAGCCATTGTCTTCTTAACAGGCAAGCTTTTAAGAGTGACAGATTCCTGGGCTCCATTCCTAGTTGTTTCCAAGTCAGTTGATTTGAAGTGACTTCTAGGAATCTCTGTTTTTAAAAGTGTCCCAAGAGCTTCTCTGTTTGGCTAGGTTTAAAAAACCACATCTAATGCAAAATTGCAGAAAGCAGAGTCAGTTGGTTCCAGAAATCATAAAGCTAGTGTGTAAGGGACAGAAAATTACGTATGTATGTACTGAGACTCCTTGAGCTGTGGGACAAAGGGCCCGAACACCTCATGATTTCTGGGTTACCTGGAAAGTAATGTTGACAACACTATAAAGCAGCGCTCAAACCTCCACTTCTTGAACCCTTCCCCTTAAAAGGTAATAACTTCCACTCTGCCTCCATTTAAGGGAAGACAAATACATCTACCCCTAGAAAAGCATACCCACATTAAGTAGCCATATAATCAGGCTTTAGTGTACAGCTCAGTAGTTAACTTTAAATATAATGCAGGCATCTCACTGCACTCATTATATCAAAGATAGAAGGACCTAGTAGGCTATTAGAAAAAAAGCTGCCATGTGACACACCATAGCACAAGTGCTGCAAAAGAGATCTTGCACAGAAAAGACCATTGAGAGTTTCAACACAGACACACAGCAGAGTAGATCCTGACATTATAAGCTCACGTGGACAAAACAGTAGCACTACATTATAAGTCCACCATTAGCCCAAAGTCCCCCCTCTCAGAATAAAGGAAATCTAATTTCAGAAATATCACAGTCAGGTAACCATTAAAAAAGATAAAAAAAAAAAAAAAGACAACAACAAATAATTAGGTAATAATATAGACAAGTAGAAATAAAATTTCAAATATGCATGGCTTGTGGTTGTTCATTAGAAATCATAAAATTGGGAGAAGTTCAGATCCAGTGATGCAAACGTGTATCACTCTCTTTTAGTAAACTAGCAATTGAACGAAGACAACAGACATCTTTCAATGTGCTGGCCCACTCGGCAGACTCCGTATAGAAGAACGCTGACCTCCTGGAGCAACTTAGCTGATATCAGGAGATGCCTCAGGTGTCAGGAGAAAGAAAAACTACAAGATTATATTTAGATTACTAGATGGCTCAGGGGAAAAAAAAAAGAAAGCATTTAGAAAGTCTTTATGACTAATACACTTCTAAGTGGTGTTTTAATCAATTACCACGTCACATGCTGACTACGTGCAGCATGAAGGAAGCCGGCCCGGTAAGACGCTTCGGGGACCCATCATCACTGTTGACACTCGTCCGGCATGACAGAGGAAATCACTACTCTGCAGTTACAGTCAGCATAATCAGGGATAATACTGTCTTGAAAATGGAAATCAGAACCCAAAGTAACACCACCCTTTTAGGTTGAATGCATCTCTCGCAGGAGTGGCTTGTGCATTTTCCATCTCGAGCCTAAGTAAAACATTTCATTCTACCCAGCGACCTACTGGGAGAAACATCCCATTTTCAGGGATATTCTGTTGATGACAGTATTACGGCTACACGGTGTATCAACTGAAGCACCACAAGACAACATGCCATACAATTTACCTTGCTTAGCATAATCCGTTTCTAAATCCTCATTTATTTGCAGCTATTGTGACTGGAAAAACTTACTGATGGTTTCAAACATCTTTCTTATTCTTTGGTGGTCTTTCAAAGAAACAGTGTCTATAAACCTTTTGCTTCACACAAGCAAAAGAGATCTGTTCAGTTAGGATGAAGTCATGGTTTGAAATTCTTATAATTACATTAATGCACTTAAGAATATAGTCAATGTGTAATTTACAGTTCGTACTTCTATTTAGAGGATAAAGCAGGACACACTGTTGCATTGGAAACAAGAGGTTTAAACCTGTGAATAATTTAAATAAATCACAATTTGGTTTATTTACTGCATTCATACCCAGCAGGCTTAATTTAAAGACCTTTATGCTTTTTTAAAGTTTTTCCTGTATGCCTCCCTATTGAGAAGGTGAAATCTAAAGGTGTTTCTTCACAGATTCTATGCATAATAAAACACAAAGGAAAATCATGAACTCAATTCAATAACTGAATGCATCTGCAAGTTTTTTAGGGTCTGACAGTATGGTAACAAATTCTAATTCATTAGGCTTTTTTGTTCCTTCTCCTTCACAGAATTATGGGTGGACTGTTGAGCTAAATTTTTTGTTAAAATGGCATAGCTCTCCTTTAGTAATTTAAAAAAAAAAATTGTAACTTGGTTAAAAGACTTAAGGATAAGCTCAAAAACACCACAACTGAATATTAAATCCATTTTATCAGTCTCGTTGTGATGTTCAGAATCTGCTGGTAATTAAATAAGTTTTTAAAAACCAGTGGGTTGCTCTGGATTATTTTCACAGCTTATATGACAAATTCTATTTCCAAAATATAAATTCACCATTTATTTTCATCGACGAAAATGAGTTGCATTTCATTCAAGAGTTAAGTTTCTTGCAATAAATATTAACACAATGTGGGAAGATCTTATAATTTTCCAACTGACTAGGAATCTTTGACATATAAATGCTGAACTTAAATTGTAGAATAACTCATTAGGAAATATGCAATAGCAGTGTCAAGATTTATAACAAATACACTGGAAGCGTTTTAAAAATTAATATTAAGCTGCTATGCTTGGCTTAATTAACTTTCTTCTTCATTTACAAAGCATATCTGTCTGGTTTTATGAACTTGGTCTCTAGTCCCCTTTCCTACAAACCTGTTTAATTAAAGTTTAACAGCTGTATATGCTTTAGAAACAGCAGAATGGTTTTTCTCACTTGAAATACTTAATCCTTTCTTAAAGTATGATCTTTCTGAATATATATTTAAAAGGCAATGGACAAGGAATAATCTACCAACAGAAAAACACTAGCAGCTTAGGGCATCAGCACTATGTCTTCAGTGTGTAGACAGAATAGTAATTTCTAAGCTAGGAAATCCAAGGCCACATGGGGCACGAGTATATTTTTATTCTCAAAAAAAAAAAAGATAGCTACATAAAACAACAAATAAGTAAATAGAAAAATAAGCAGAATGCTTAAAATGCTTAAAAATACATGGGTTTGGGGTACTACCATGCATATCCAATACCCAAGGAATATGACTAATGAGGTAACACCAGATATCTTGACGAGATCCAGGGCATTCAGGGTGGTATGGCCGGGGATGTCTACACCAGATATTTTCATCAGTGTTACCACTTTATCATCAACATGCAAATATTTATTAAATAAATATCTATAAGTACATATGTGTGTATATGTGTATATACATACACACATAAACATACAAGATACCATTTCTGAAATGAGTGAAAACAACTGAAGGGCAAATGGATGTGATGAATCCTCAAACAGCACACCTTTTCATGTGAGATTAAAAAATAGTAACAATATAAAATTAATTCCGGTATCGGTAGCTAACGTGTATGATTTCATGCTATGCCAACTCCAACTATCTCTCCTCTAGGTGCTCTCTCCACCACTACCTACCTGACCACTGTGTAGGGAGGTATTTTTACACCCTTCTGGTAGTTAGTTCCTTGAAAAGACTCTCCGACTTAACCTCACTGTCCCTCCCAGCATTGCACTCTGTTTGTGGTACACGTTCAACTAATGTGTGTGAAATAGGCACGTTGATGCAAGAGCAAACCCAACTTATTTTCAAGAGAAGAACTCTAAAAGAGGCTTTGGTAGAGTGTACTATTGTTCAAAATGTTTGTTTCCCATCCCAGGGAGGGGGAGTTGTATATACCCACCATATTGACATCAGGTTGGGTCATGTGACAGGTTTTGGCCAATGACACATGAGTAGAAATGGTATGTCCCTCTTCCAAATAGAAGCCTCAAGATCCATCTCATGGTTCTACCAGGCTTCCTTTTCCATCTCCCCTGTGACTATAAATACCCTGTCATCCTGAATCCCTGACAGAAGAAAACATGGAGAAGCATTCCATGCAACCTAAGGTAAACATATAATAGAGTGAGAATCAAGCATCTACTACAATAAACCATTGAGATTTGTGGGTTGTTTGTTATCACGGAATAAGTTAGCCTAAATTGCCAAACACGGCGCCCATTTAATTCTTCTCAATAATAAACAAGCATATTCTCATCTCTTTTGCTGTGCAGGGACAGTTCCTGCAGCATTTATGCTGTTGGAGAGAGCAAAGAAAAACAGATGGCTGAGACTCGTGTTCTTTACCACTAGCTTTCCTTAACCTTCAGCAACATTGAAAATGTTCAGCAAATGAGAGTTTACATTTTTGAAGATAAGGAGTTGGGACTGATACTAATTGGACAAAGTTGAAATATTTCCAGAATAAACAGAATCACTTCACAGAGTGATTGATAGTCAGGACTGATGTCTTATAAATATTGCACAGAGCTTCCTGCAGTCATTTAATTTGACAAATACTTATTGAGCACATCCTCAATATGCTAAATTTTGTAAGACAGGACCGTGCTAGATGCCAGGCTCCAGAAGTGAGTCGCTGCCCTTGATTCAAATTGCACACAGGCAGAAAGATGCATGTACAACTGGCTCTAATACAATTAGATGCATTTTATACCTGTAGGATCAATACAGTACGTTGGAAACAGAGAAGAGGACAATCATTTCTGTCAGGGTGAGGATACAGGATTTTGTTAGATGGGTGGGGGAGGGTGAAGCATCTGCCATGCACAGGATAAAACATGAGCATGGATAGAGAAGGATGAAAGCACTTTTTAAACTGGAACAATATAGCTGTAGCATTGTGCGTGTGTGTGTGTGTGTGTGTGTGTGTGAGTGTGTGTGTGCGTGCCCCCACACAGGCACATGGGTGTAAGAAGAGTGAGTAGGGGAAGAAGACGAAAGCAAAAAACCGCCCACAGTGAGTGGTAAATGTTATGAAAGAGGAAGCTAGTATTCCATAGGAGCACAAAAGGGATGTAATCCCAGTAGTAGAAGGTTTTAAAAAGAGATGCTGGAAACGAATCTGTGGCTTACACACACATCTACACATTTGTATACATATGTAGGCATATATCTATACACATAATATGTGTATATGTGTGTGAGAGAGAGACAAATGTTAAAGGTAAAATCCAGCAATATTAAAGAGTATACTGTAAAATTCCCCTCATATTCCTGCCCCTCAAGCCCTCCAGTTCTCTTCTCTAAAAAGTGGAAGTTACACATTTACTGAGCAACTTAGAGTGCAGAGAAAGTGAGCACGAATTCCTAGAAAAATGACTGCGGTGAAGTGGTATTCAGGATCTAATATCTGATTGTTTGCTCATATACGTGTGTGTGTACACATAGATCTAACCTTTTCTTCCTAATTGTTCCTGAGTCTCTATTTTCTGAATGCATCACAATGTCCTTAACTGTATGGATGTACATTTAGAAGGTTTCAATCTTTTGCTATTATAAACAACCCTGCATGTAACTCCCTTGTACACACTCCTTTGCACTCTGGTGCAGGTCTACGTACCAGATAAATTCCTAGAGATATGATTGCTGAGTAGGAGTTAGCCAGGCAAAAACAAAACGAAGGAACAGGACGAAAGTGAGGGTGTTTTCTGTAAAGGCAAAGGTATATGAGAAGATGCATAACTGCCAAGAAACCACAAACTATCAGTGTGGCTAGAACCTAGTGGGGAGAATGCAGCTGGAGAGACACAGGGCCAATCATGAGGGATCTTTATTACCAGGTTCGTGAGTGTGGAAGGCATAATGAGATTAACATTTTAAAAAAATCATTCTTGTGGGAGTGTGGAAGATGGGTTGGCAAGGGTATGAAAAGGAAATCAGTCGGGATACAGACACGGTAATCCAGGAAGGAAACCATCAAGGCCTGCTAACTTATCTTCCAGGGTACTTAGAACAAGTCTTCCCTTGCTCGCCTCTTGCTCGCCTCTCCTTTGGGGAGACTTCCAAGACCGATGTCTAAGATGCCTCATGGTAAAGTAGCAGCCCGAGGGAGTGACGCAGTGATGGGATCCACCTCTCTACCCTGGGGTGGGAAAACATCCTTCCTGGTGCTAATCCTTCTCCAAAAATTTGTGTACTGTCTGCCTCCCTCTTTTCTATGGAATAAATATCATAGAATTTAAGAGCTGGAAAACATGTTCCAAATCATTTAGTCCTAGGATCCTCAAATTGGTGAGATGCTTTCCATTTTCCTAAAAGCATGAGATCACAGGGAGGGCAGAGATTATGAAGGAAGTGAGAGTGCACTCCTAAAGAAAAGATTGGGGTGGGTTGGTGGTCAGGATCTGACACTTCATTAAACCTGCAAAGGGAACAGGGGATCATGACACTACAGTGTTTTTTTCCACTCAAAATTCCCACCCCAAATCCCAGTATTAGAAGTTTAAGCTTTAGACAGGGTGACAATAGAGTCAAATTGAAGAAAACATCATTTCATACCTAACTGAGTAGACCAAAATCTAAAATAGGTTAAACTACTCAAGTTAAGATGGATAACTGGTGAGAGACCTAATACTAGAACATTTTCTCAAATTTCAGCATGCATTAGAATCACCTGCAGGGCTTATTAAAACATAGGTTGCTGGCTCCAGCCTCAGAGTTTCTGATTCAGTACGGGGAAGTGGGAATCAAGAATTTGCATTTCTACCAAGTTCCTTGGTGATATTGATGCTACAGTCTGGAGATCACACCTTGAGAAACATTCTACTAGAACAATGCCACCCTCCATATGGTAGCTATGTTGCCTACAGAACATATGTAGATATATATGGTCTTCTACAATAAAGGATTACTAGATTTTTATAACTCTAAAATATTGAGAAAAGCATGTTACAAGCTTTATACTGAAGTCCCATTTCTCCTTATTTGTAAAACTCATAGATTAGCAGTAACACACACTAATAGCATTAACTCAGCAGATAAACACATAAAAATTATGTCAAAGAATTCAATTTCTAAAGTTCTACTTCACAGACCTCTAACCATCAAAAATAAAATTAAATGGAAGTAACCTATGAGAATGAATAAAACTAAAAGGCAAATCACGAACTGGAAATAAATTTGATCTAAATATGACAAGGGGTTAACATACGTAATATACTCAAACTGATAGGGGCGCCTGGGTGGCTCAGTCGGTTAAGGGACCCACTCTTGATTTCGACTCAGGTCATGATCTCAGGGTCGTGAGAATGAGCCCCATGTGGGGCACCACGCTGGGTTTGGAGCCTGCTTAAGATTCTCTCTCTCCCTCTCCCTCTGACTCCCCTCCTTGGTACCCCCCACCCCATGCACACGCTCTCTCTCTCTCTCTCTCAAAAAAAAAAAAAAAATATATATATATATATATATATATATATATATATCTCCAAACTGATAAGAAAACATTGAATACCATTTAAAAATGGGCAATTCTGAAATAGTTCTTAGAAAAGGAAGCAAAAGATTAATAAATGTATAAAATATTCATTTGTATCAGCAATGAAAGTAATATAAATGAAAACAGCAATGAGAAACATTTTTTCACCTTTTGTATTAACAAAGTCAAAAATGATGTTAATACTCATCACTAGCTCAATACACAGTGCAATATTCATACATTGCCAGAAATGTGAAAAGTGAAACTTTCATATAAGTTTCATATGCATATCCTCTTTATTTCCTTCACTTTATTGGCAAGGAAGTTGCAAGTTTTAATTTTAACAAATCATTATTTTTTAAAAGTCATGTGAGAATACTAGAGCTCGGATACATCAAGTTAGGAGTCACTTCAATTTCCATCAGGCAGTAAGCATTCTCTTGATTTTAATGATAGCCATGTGAGACTTAGAGTTCAGGATTATTTACATAATCCCCCAAAAGACAGCCCCAGAAATCCATTAAAGGTCACCTTACTTTCCCATACACATACCAAATTCTAATCTGTTCATTCATCTCCTCTTCTATTATCATACCCCTTGCTTTTGTAAAGCTTACGGCTTATTATACTTCCATCTCAAATAGAAAATCTTTCAGGTTGGCTTTCCATCCTACTAAACTCCATTCCAGTATGTATTACTTCATGTTATAGTCACAGATTAAATAGTCATTTACTTTTTGATGTATGTAAAATTGGAATCCAGACTGCAGAAACGTTCCTTGGAAGCATCAATACACCCTGAGGTGTAGCAGTGTGGGACGCTGCGTTTATCACTGCCACCTCTGGGCTGCATATTAAAACCAGGTATCGCATAATGGTCAGGGAGAAGAATTTATTTTTGTAATAAGCAAAGTGGAAAATCTCCTTAGTTCCCAAGTGTCCAGTTGCAGGAGCCCAAAGTTAATGACTTGCTATTCGTCATACCCCAGGTATACAACTTTCATCACACAATTGACTCTTCTGAAAGATCAACAACTCTCAGCTCCCCTAATAATGAAAAAAAATTAATTATTTTCACTCAAATTCTCCTTTGAGTTGAGGATGATCAATTTCAAAATCTTATTAGTTCTGCTAGTGTGAACCATTCAGATTCTCGGGGGGAAAAAACTAGGGAGACACTCTTTTTTCTAAATCAACAATTTATGATTAATATTTCTGTCAACAAACTTCTTTTCCAATTTTACAAAGACTGCAAACAAAGACTTTAGTTTCACAATCAACATTTTAAATATGGGAATGATTACTGCTTGTGTCTAACTGAGATGCTATTATATACAAAGGCATCCCTCATAATAAACTAGAGAACATTTGAACATTTTCCATAACACAACGAATAAATTGAGGAACTAAAATAAATTACTTTAAAAAAAGGATCCTCTAGGTTATTAGCTCCTTCTTCTCTGCACTATCAGTTTAGTCCAGCACGGGCAGATCGAGCTCAAATAACAGCCAGAAGATAATTGGAGTTCTAATGCTGGGCTTATAAGAAGAGCTTAAATAGCCTGGGGTAGTATTCTAATGCAGAATTTTCCCATCTGCGGGGCCACTCCTTTTGTATTAGGAAGAAACTATTTGGGCAATGAAATTTATTCTACTCTTTTGTGAGCACTGTGGCGGCTCGCCAGTGAAGATGCTCTCTGCAGTGTTCTTAAAGTATAATAGCTCTTCCCCAACCAGCTCAAGACAAATATCTTCACTGTAAGGTGTACCCATGTGGCTTCTAGCAATGCAGCAAGAATCTCCCTTAGAGGAGCAGAGCTACTCTGCCTCAACCAGCATATAACCAAAGAACCCATGGCTTGTAGGCTAATTCTTCCCTACTATTTAAACTGCTGGCCAGGACTAGAAAATAAGTTTAGTATTTTCTACTTATTTCTAAAGTTAAAGGAATGAAAATAGATAATATAGACCAGGATTAGCAAACTAGGGCCCAGGGGCCAAATCTAGTCCAGTATCTGTTTCTGTAATTAAAGTTTTATTGGAGCATCCATTTTATGTATCATTTATAGTTGCTTTCATGCTACAGCATCAGAATTGAGTAGTTTTGTCAGAGATGGTATAGCCTGCAAAGCTATAAAAAAATATTTACTATCTGGCTGTTTACAGAAAAAGCATATTGACCCCTGCTAGAGGCATCAGGTAACTATGCATGAGGAACCAGTTCAAGATCCCAAAGATACAGTAGCCCGCATCTGAGTACTTGCGTGGAACATTGTAGAAGTGGTTTTCTTCCAACTTCAGAATTTATCAAATATGGACCTATATCTTGATTGAGTAGTACAATAAATTTTTTTCAACAATGACAGAAAAAGTTGATCATCTAAAATGGGCAAGGCATTTTGTTAAGCTCTGGGGAAGCCAAATAGAAAATCAGTTAATAATACATTACATTTTAGTAGTGTGTTAAAATTTACAAAGTATTGGAAGATATTTGGTCTTCAAAATAACTCTGAAAATAGAGAGGTTTTTTTTTTTCCTTTTAAAATCAGAGAGGTCAATAACTTTTCCAAGGTCACACAGCTTGTAAGGAACAGAGCTGGAATTGAATATATCATCTTACTTCAAGCGTAACACTCCTTCTACTATATCATGCTACTCCTCATTGCCCCTAGACACCTAAAAAAAGCTTTCATAAAACAAAAGTTATAAAAATTTAATAGCATCCATAACTAACTAAGTTAATACGTTAAACACACCTGCTCCGCCACATGAAATTTTTTCTCCAAACATTTTAAAAGAGAAACAGTGGTCAATGTTAAGTTGAAACAAAATTAACTGAAACTGCACAAAAATAGAAGAACTATCTGTTCCTTAATTATTAAGTAATTATTCAGGCTGCTTCTTTCATGCTTCTGGCATGCTTCTTAAGCTTAGTTAAAAAGGTATTTTAAGACAATCTTTTTAGCTTCCTACTAAGATAATTATACTTATATGCCTTTTCCGAATATTTGACAGACTTACATTACTGTGAGCAGAGAAAAAAATAAAAATCAATATTTAGTTCAAAGGAGTGTACAAAAGTCAGCATTTTTCTATATTTTTACTTGGAGGTCACAACTTCAAAAAGTTATACTACTAAGAAATATAATTAAGCCAGCAGCAAAGAAGGCATATAGACTAATGCACTAGCTGGCCCCCAGTGTGATGTGCTTCCTGCTAGGAAATATCAGACTCCACCAGAGCACTTCACATGATCTGTCTGCGCTGGGGGAGGCGAGGGAGGCTCATGGCAGAATTAGGGAGAAAAGTCCCCAAAGCCAGCCCAAAAACAGAGGAAAGGAGCTTAGTTAGAGACTGACTACTATATTTTGGAGAGCAGCAAAGGGATGTTGACAAGGATGGAGCCAGATCAGAGCAACCTGGTAGGCCCCCAGTTGCAGAAAGTTTTTCCTAATTAAGCTATGCCAGTGGGTTTCCTACTTGAAGCCCCCGAGTCATCTCAACCATGCACTGCCTGGAGAGAACACGATGGTTCTAATACTTCCTTTTAGATATGGTGACTTTAATAGGAAGAACATTAAATAATGAAGACATTATTTAATATTCCCTTTCAGGCTCTTGCCTGTAATTTTCTATAAATGGTTTTGTCTGCGTCACATATTATTGTTACCCAATAATTTGCACACAGAATCTTTGTGTACATTACTCCTAGGACTATTATTTATTATTTAGAACTTAATAAATAAGCAATTCTGGAGTTGCCATGTTTTCAAATACCCACCTACTGGAGTTATACAAGTATATTACTATAACATAGGTGTATCTATCTGTGTAACAGACACACTGGGACACTTAAATTCTTATAGATACATGTGAAGTATGTATTTTTTCTTTCTGGAATATTCAAGGAAAAATGCTATGATATGAATATTTTTCTAATTCTTTCAATCTCCCACTATGAGACAGGGATCAGGATACACACCATATATACCTCTGGGAGTGTGATTAGAAGTATGAGAAAAAAAGGACTTTTTCTTTTTACCCCATATGCTCCAGTATCGTTTCAGTTTTCCTAAATTATACTAAGCCTGAATTGCTTTTGCAGTTAAGGAGGGAGCTGTAGATCTCCTATTCATCTCAAACTTTAACCAGAAAGTTGAACACAACACAGCCCCGTTCCTCAGGTAGACCAGATGCTCTTCCTCCAGGGATGCTCCAGGGGCCTTTGTACATATTCATGGTGGCAATTGTATTTCTTTGTTACTTTTGTTGCCTTTCCACCAGAGCATAAACTTTCAGGAAGGCAAGAACTCTCTATGGCTGTCAATACAACCTTAGAATCTCGCACATAGTAAAAATTCCAGGCACCCAATACATAATGAGTTCATCATGACTACTTCTAAGAATATCTGATAATTACTGAATACATTCTTATGTGCTGAGCACTGTGCTAACCAAATCATATCCACTATGCCATGTTATCCTGAAGAATACTCTATGGAGTACTATTATAATTTCCACTTACAGATGAGGAAAATTAAGTTTAGAGAATTAAGTAATTTGGTAAAGTAACACAAGAAGTGGCAAAGCTGGGATACAAATCAAGGAAGTCTAAATTTATAGTTTGTGCTCTTGACCTCCACACCATACTGAATGAATAAATGACTATGCATGAGAGAATAAATAGTAAAAATGTTCGTATCTAAAGAAGAATCCTATTCAAGAGACAGGTAGACTAAGGTTAAAAATGAAACCAGAGAAACCAGTGATGGGGCTGGGGAGAGTACCACAATACTCACTGTCACCATTATTAGAAAAAGCAATTCAATCTAAATAGTCTGGTGACTTCCAGCAACTGTCACATCCTCCTACATGAAAGTGTACACACTATGTTTGGTGTAGTACCTCTGAAAACCTCCCTACATTGCTAAATTGATTACAGAAATAATTCCGACCTTAAAAATCAAGATCAACATTTTTACATATAAACTTAAAGTGACTATCTCTCTGATGGTGAGGAAGAAATACCTACTGCTAATGCACATAGTTTTTATCAGCAATTCCATTTTTATTCACAGATACAGCAGCAGAGTGATAAATAATCATCTACAACTACATAAAAGAAAGATTTCCAAAAAGTCATGGATTACCTACCAATCTATAATATTTAGCAAAGAATTATCATTCTTTCAGGAAGAAGGGAAGAATGTCCAGGAGAAATTAATAATTTCTCAGGTTGGCATCTGAGCAAAACTGATGATTTTTCACAAATGCTTCTAATTTAGTGGTAACAAACCTTATTGGACAGACCCTGGGATGCTTAATTTCATGTTCAAGACCTTATCTATTAAATAATAGTACTGGTCAGAGGCTAAGTACTAAACAAGCATGTGCTGTGCCATTTTGATTTGGAAAAATTCAGAACTCAAACTAAACCAGGCTTAAGTGGCTCAAAAATTTGTGAAAGTCTTCTGTTCAAATCACTAATAGCTAAGGCCCAGTGTATAAATATCTTCCTGTCTTCAAAAGCAACCACCTACCTGGGTCCCATTTGAGAACTATAAAATAAAACCATTAGCTTCCATGCTCTAAAACATTCTATTCCGCGATCTTTATCAGGGTCCTGGACACAAGTTTCTTTTCAAATTTCTTCTTCATTCTGTCCTTTCTTTTAGGAAAGAATGCATTCCTAATCTACCAAAAATGTCATAAATCAATGCATGGTCTTCAAAGAGTGCCATAGAGATACATTAAGCTCCTCTATTATTCAGAGCTACTGCACCAAAAAAAAAAAAAAAAAAAAAAAAAGAAAGGAAGAAAAGAAACAAAGAAAAGAAAAGAAAAGAAGGTATTAAACAACCATCATTTTTAGTTTTACTGGGGAAAACTCAATTTAGTTCTGTTTTTCTTCCTATAAATCTTCATCATTTCCTGGAACATGATATGATTCAACCATCTGTGATAGGCTAATATTGATTTCTGTATTTTCAATAGCACATTTAAAATCAACAAGCTTTAAAATGTTTAATTTCTAGTGATTCAATGGATTTATTTTTTGCTAATATCAGAAAGTTATTTTTAATAAATTAGGGTGTTTTGACATTTTACAATATAGTCGTAATACTTGAAGAGGAATTATCATTTAAATATTTTGCAGCAAAAGACGTCTCATGCTTCTCTACTGCAGAATACTTTGCAATATCAGTAATTGTTACAGAAAGTCCTACACTGTACTTTCTAGCATGGAAATGACTGTGTTGTGAGCAGGACATGCTTCTCCACATCATCGATCCTGCCTGACCTAAGGCCTCCCTGGGGCCAAGAAGTGATTGTTTTCTATGAACACTTCTTGGAATTCTCCTGAACAAGAAGAACCACAAACTGAAGAAAATCAAGTTATGTAAAGTGAATTATAAAGCAGATTACATTTCACTGGTAGGGCGACCATTTGTTGCAGTTTGTCTTGGCAGTTACCGGATGCTGATTATTCCAACATAATAATCATCCCCTTTCACTCTCAAAAGTGTCCTAGTTTCGGTGATGAATTATATGGTTACCCCCTTCACCGGTGACTTACTTCACTGAGGTTGCTATCTACATGGGCTCCCAGATTCCAAGTATCTGTAAAGTGTATTTTGGTAGGTAAGAAGACAAATGATAACAGGCTTCATTTCTGACGGGGCTGAGAAAATCTGTGAAACAGAAATACAAGTGCCCAATAAAACAATGTTGATGCCTTACAAATTTCAGTTGTGGTTGATTTATATTGACTTTCTG
The DNA here is from genome assembly GCF_004348235.1 of Phoca vitulina. Taxonomy (NCBI): domain Eukaryota; kingdom Metazoa; phylum Chordata; class Mammalia; order Carnivora; family Phocidae; genus Phoca; species Phoca vitulina. The sequence goes on along the minus strand of NW_022589707.1, from coordinate 30,998,142 downwards.
CAGTTTGGTGCTTTGTATTCATTTGATCATCTTCTAAAATAGTCCTTCTATGTGAGTCACAACAAATTAATAAGAAAAAGCAAATAACTATGCAAAATATTTTGGTGGAACTAATGGTCTTGTCTAAATATTACTTTCATTAGCTTTTTACTGTTCGTATTATAGATAAGCAGACCCACTGGGGTTAACTTTATGAAAATGACTATATTCCTAGTTAAGTTATCCACACAATCAAGCAACCGTCTTGTGATGTTAATCAATGTTGACATCATGACAGAAAGTTCAGACTTGCAAAAGTCACCTCTTCTACCATCTTAGGAATATTTGGCTGCATTCACTGAACAAATACTTCAACTCTACTTTTACCTTGTCAATGTAATCATGATGACTGTGATTACAAATAATGTGACTACTTTTATGAGTCACTCTGAAAATATCAAATCAAAGTAGTCATCATTCATGTCATAAACAAGGATACTTAACTACTTTTAGAAGAAGCTACATATTATTTCCTCAAGAGAAAAATACTTTGACCAGTTACTTGGGTCAGACTGCCTCCCTTTTATCTATTCTCCACACAGCAAACAGAGGGATCTTTTAAAAATGCCAATCACATCCTATCACTCATGGCTCAACACATTCCACGGGCTTGCCATTCCACTACAGTAAAATCCAAAGTCCTTATTATGACCCACAAAGCTCTGCAAACCTCTGATACCTAGTCTCCTACCTGAATTTTCCTTGTTTGGTGGAGTCCGATATGCCGACTTCTTGCAATTCTTTAAACTCACTTACTGTGTACCCATCTCAGGATTGCATTGTTTATTTCTTTGGTGTGAATTGCCTTTGTCCCAGATCCTAGTATGGCTCTCTTCCTTCCTCCCTTAATTTAGGAGTCTGCTAACTATCTGCTCATTAGAGAGGTTTACAGTGAACATCCTGCCTAAAATAGCAGTCCCAGACCCCCACTTTATACAGCCTTTCCGACTTTATTTTTCTTTAGCACTTCTAGCTCAGTGTCATGTGTTGCATTACGTGTTATGTATTTGCCTGCTATCTGCTTCTAACCACTAGGATGTAAGCTCCGTGACAGCAGGGACTTTGTCTCTTCTATCCAATTATGTTTCTCTAGTGGCTAGACCAGTGCTCATTAAATGAATGTTTCTAAGGCCTACTCGGTCAGCAAACTGATTAAAGAGAACCTAATCATTTAAAGTAATTTCAGAATTTGTGTTGAAATGCTTTGACTTCTAAATCTGAAGTCCACCACCTCCCCATTGCATTTGATCTTGAAATCCATTTCATGCAGTGTTGGTAAGAGGGTAATATATTGGTGAGATGTACAACAAACCTCTTTGGAGGGAAATCTGGCTGTATACACTAGAACTAAAAATAACAACATGCGTTGACCCAGTATTTCTACTTCTAGCTATCTGTTCTACAACAATAAACACACAAATGTCCAAAAATATGTGTGCAAGGATATTCATGATAGCATTTTGAATTTTTCCAGTTTGTGTTATTTCTGTAGTTTAAATAAATAAGTAAATAAATAAATAAATAAACAAACAAATAAATAAATCCTCCCCAGAGGGTAAGGTCAAAGCAATTACCAAGGATAACAGATTATAGTTTTATTGAACATGAGGCTTCAAAGGGTGATGCTAAGCGAAGTGAGTGCTGACTACAATGCCCCAACTTGGGAGGCCTCACAGTATCTGCCAGACGTACAAGCCCCTTCCAAGAGGTTCCTTAGAGCTGCAGGGTCCGTACTAGGTGACTGGCCTACACAACCACAACTGGCCAGACCAAGGAAGGGCACCCACCCCAAGGGCGGCTGATGAGTGGATTGACCAGTGACCTGTCAGGTGGACGTATCCTAGTTCCGTACCTCAAAGCGACACACTCAGATTTCTCTCAGGTAGTTTAAACAAGAGGCACACCCAAGGAAGTGAGCAGTTGGCATGGGGCGAAAGCCAATGGGAACACAAGCAAGACAGACAAAAACAAGGGTAGAGGGTGCAGGTGCACAGAAACCAGAAGTCCAGCTGTAGCACCGTCTCTAGTCTTCAGGGAGGCGAGGTTGATCCTTGGCTTTTGCCACACTTCTTTCCCCAGGTAGAAACATAATATGAGTCAACCATCTGCTGAATTATCTTTAAAATAAGTGCTCTTTAAACTATATTTTACTACATATCTGTTTTTTATAACTAACAGAACATTAAATTGAGGATTAGATTAAGCCTTGAAAATGCTTAGCTCTGAAAAGATAATGGTTTCCTCTCTACCCTCTAATTATGTGTAATTCACAATAAAAATACTACAAAACCCACAAAAAGGGTAACTGAATCCTAATAAGTCAGATTTTTTTCTTTGATCATTTTATGAAATATCAAGTTCTTTCCAAAAAAAAAAAAGTTCTGGTGATGTGCATTTCAGTTTAGCTTGCCTACTAAGTAATCAAGTATTATCCAAGGTAAGACTGGGAATGGAAAGTGCACATCACAGACCAAAGCACATTGTCTACTACAAGTTAGGATACCAATAGACAAATGACTTCTGGTAGAAGAAAGACAGCATATTTTTAAATTTGATTTTTATATGTTCTGGCATTTAAAAAAAAAACGGGTCATAGACTAAAAGAGGTAAGCACATCAGTAAATAATACTGTATTACCTAATACCTCCTAATGTTTTTCTTTTTTTTTTTTTTTTTTTAAGATTTTATTTATTTGACAGAGAGAGACACAGCAAGAGAGGGAACACAAGCAGGGGGAGTGGCAGAGGGAGAAGCAGGCTTCCCGTGGAGCAGGGAGCCTGATGTGGGGCTTGATCCCAGTACCCTGGGATCATGACCTGAGCCGAAGGCAGCCGCTTAACTGACTGAGCCACCCAGGCGCCCCCCTCCTAATGTTTTTCAACGCTGTTAGAAAATTATTATAGGAACATATCCAATTATAGGGTGCCTGGGTGGCTCAGTCGGTTAAGCGTCTGCCTTCGGCTCAGGTCATGATCCCAGGGCCCTGGGACTGAGTCCTGCATCGGGCTCCCTGCTCAGCAGGGAGTCTGCTTCTCCCTCTACCCCTCCCCCCTGCTTGTGATCTCTCTCTCTCATATAAATAAATAAAATCTTTAAAAAATAAAAAATAAAAAAATAAAGGAATATATCCAATTATTAATTTAAAGCCCAGGAAGCCTAGAATTTTTAAGTACCTATTTTATTCAGAGGAATAAAATTTTAAATTTTCTTTTAAAATACTAAATAAAAAGAAAAGTTTTTTCTAATCAATTATCAGAAAGTTTTTAGAGGCTACATACTGAGAGAGTCTTGAGCCTTGCTACTTTCATTCCTTATGTTACTCATTGCTTCACGATAGAGGTGTAGTGAAGGTGGACACAAAGGGCCGTATATCCAAAGTGTTAAGTTTCAGGGTTAGAACAAAGAAGCCAGCCTTTCCCCAAGTGGGTTGCAGCAGTGGGGGAAAAAAAAAAAAGGTATAAATCTCTTATATCTCCAACCCCTTCCCCTCATCTCCCAACACTGCACCAATAACCCTCGTTCTAGCTCAGGCCCTCTGTGAACCCAGTACAGTATTTACACTTACTGAGGAAAGCAACAACCCAGGTTTTTCCTCAGGGAGGTCTGTTGTAGGATTTCTAATTACACAAGAGTTTTTTTATGTCTGACCAAGTTTTACAATCTCACATTGTTGACTCCAGCTGGTGGCCACTAATGATACATCTGAATTAAAGCTGTGTTCTCTTTGGATTATAATGTAAAATGAATCCCTTGACATTCCTAATCTTGTTAGATTATTTGACATAGATAAAATTTTTGCTCCCTTTGTTGACCAATTCTTTTTTTAATAGCTTTATGGAGATGTAATTTATATAACATATAATTTACCCATTTAAAATGTACAATTCATTGTTTTTAATATATTCACGGAGCTGTGCGACTATCACAATTTTTTATTTATTTTTTTATTTTTTTAAAGATTTTATTTATTTATTTGACAGAGAGAGACAAAGTGAGAGAGGGAACACAAGCAGGGGGAGTGGGAGAGGGAGAAGCAGGCTTCCCGCGGAGCAGGGAGCCCGATGCGGGGCTCGATCCCAGGACCCCGGGATCATGACCTGAGCCGAAGGCAGACGCTTAACAACTGAGCCACCCAGGCGCCCCTATCACAATTTATTTTAGAATGTTTTATGCCCCTTACCAAAAACAAACAAACAAAAGTTAAAAAAAAAAAAAAAAAAACCATTGTACCCATATCTCTCATTCCCCTTTTTTATGCCCCTGGGAACCCCTAATCTATTTTTTGCCTATTCTGGACATTTCATATACCATAAATAGAGTCAAATGCTATATGGTCTTTTGTGACTGGCTTCAATCATTTAATATAACATATTCAAGGTTTGCTGACTCATTCCTTGAATGGGATTTGCATCACATCCACACAAACTGTTTTCCAAATATTAAAAGCATATTTGGGACATTTATGGATGAATATCAAATAGTTTTCCAAATTTATTGCTCTTCCCAGTTTCCTACTGAAATCAGAAGACTAGATAGGATCTTCAAAATAGAAAGCAGTCACCAAATTCTGCAAATTGACTACACAAATCCTACAGGTAACAAAAACTAAACTCTTTGATATGAATACACTTACACCTGACTAAAATCACATTATTATACACATTCATCCTCCCCCAAATGCCCAATCTATTTAAGGAATCAAAATCAAAGGACCTCTTATAATTCAAAATAAAAAAAAAAAGAAAAGACACTTCACCCAAGAAAATATACAAATGGCAAGTAAGCACATGGAAACATACTCAACATCAGTAGCCTTCAGGGAAACGCAAATCAAAACCACAACGAGATTCTACTTTACACCCATGAGGATGGCCATAATAAAAAATTTTCATAATACCAAGTGTTGGCAAGGATACAAAGAAACTGAAACCCCTGTACATTGCTGGTAGAACATAAAATATTATAGCCACTTTTGAAAACAGTTTGGTAGTTACCAAAGTTAAACATCTACTTCACCATAATAGCCAGCGTCTTAGGTATATAGGCGTTTTAACAGTGATATGTGTGAATACATCTCAGTAGAAATAAAAACATATTTCCACACAAAGACACACATGTCCATAGCATTTCCACAAATGTCCATATCTCTACTCATAATATCCCCAAACTGGAAAAGTCCTAATGTTCATTAGTTCGTAAATGAACGTTCAAAATGTGGTAGGTCCATACAATGGAATATACTCAACCATAAAAAGGAAACAAACTACAGATATACACACTTGGAGAACTAAAAAAACATTCTGATATGTGTGGGGGGAAACACAGGTATAAAAGACTACATATTGTATAATACCATCTAAATAAATTTTCTAGAAAAGGCTAAACTATGAGAACAGAAAGCAGATTCCTGGTTGCCTGGGACTGGCCATTGCGGCTGGTGGGAGCCTCAGTTAAGTGCAAATGGGAGGAGGGAACTTTTGAAGGTAATGCAAGTGTTCAAAACCTAGATTGTGGTGAGGCTTGCACAATTGTGTGTAGTTATACTGAAACTTGTCACACTGTATATTTAAAATGGGGTGAGTTGTGCAGTATATAAATTCTACCTCAATAAAGCTTTTAAAACAAAGAAAGACTGCACAAATATTCATAAGTATAAACCATTCAAACCATCCCACGATAGCTCCATTCATACCATGCAGACTACTCATGAACAGATAATCATGACATGAAAATTTTTGCCATTCATTCCCACATCAGCAAGTTCTCACACTGTTTGGTGTGAAGGCTCCTTTATACACTTAAAAATAACTGAGGCTCTCAAAGAACTGTTTGTCAATATTTACCACATTAGAAAATACACTCTGTCAATATTTACCATATGGGAAATTAAAATGGTGAATTAAAAAATATTTATAGATTCAATCTAAAATAATAATAAACCTATTTGTTAACACACACACAAATATGTTTAATGAAAAGTATAATTATTTTCCAAAACAAAAGAAAAAATAGTGAGATCAGTGGGATTTTTTTTTTTTTTGCCAATCCGTTTAGTGTTTGGCTGAATAGGAGACAGCCATATTCCAGTATCTGCTCCTGCATTTAATCTGATGCCATAGCACACATCACATACCCTCTGGAAAACTCCACTGTGCACTTGAGAGAAAATAAGAGTGAAAAAGCAAACAGCATCTTAGTATTATTAGGAAAGTAGTTCTGATCTCACTGACCCCCTCAATGGGTCTTGGGAATGTCCAGCGACCCTTTGGCCATCCTTTGAGAACTGCTGGCCTTGATTCTGCCCTAAAACCAACTGAGATTCATTTTAATGAGATTGTTTAATCTGTAGGGTCACTAATACAGACATTTTAGGATTAAGCTTTTTGGCAAACAGGATCTGAAAATTTTCTGAATACTGGGGCGCTGGGATGGCACAGACAGGTTAAGCCTCCAACTCTCGGTTTCAGCTCGGATCATGATCTCAGGGTTGTGAGTACACGTGTATAAAAGCTGCCACTTAGTTTCTGTATTTGCGTCCAAAATAATAAGATGTTCATGAGTTTATCTAAAATAAACCTTGATATCATAATGATACCATAATCTAAAACAATCATGCTAATTTTAATATTCAAAAAAATAATTAGTGGTCAGTTTAATTATTTAGTGGTTAACTTCAGTTAACATTTATTTCTCCTATGCCTCACAGATAAAAGATAATAATATAATCAAGAAGTTATGTAAGCCTTACATCGTGAAATGGTTGATGATGCTCACTGAAGAAGTACCAGTTCATTTGGGAAGTCTCCAAAGCTTTGGTCCTCTGAATTGAGTGGTACTTCCCAAGTGATATGATTTAAAACTCAACAAATTCCAGAATTTATAACTTGAACTCAAAAACAACAGTTTCAGTACTCACTTTACAATATCTCCTTCAAGAGCAATCACTCTTTTAATGATCTTCTGTTCTGGGTTTTTAGGCGACCTAGAATAAAATAAGGTTATACAATCAGTTATGTCTCTATTGTTTTAAGACAATGAAAAGCAATTTTGCGACTAAATGGGCTAAATTAAAATCATGACAGAGTCCTTCCCACCCATGACAGTGACATCAATCCTACTTAGGTCTCAAGTGATAGAAAGCTACTATTGATGTCATTCTCATTTTAAACTTCTGGAGGAGGAGAAGCCATGCTGAAAGTTTATTCAAATAAAAAATACAAGAGGGATAAGAATTTTAACATTAGAGCTAAGCACCTGCAAGAAAGAGGATTCATACATACAAAAATGATTAGACTTTTTTTTAAAAATCACATACTTAAGTTTCCTTATTTCATTTAAAATAAACAGTGGAATTTGATTTAAATGTTCAAGAAAACAATACAGATGAGAAGTGTTTTAAAAAGAAAATCAGAAGATCCTTTTAAACTGCACTTAGGCTTAGCCATTTGAAAATTACGTAATTTGGAATGGGTACTGACAACCACTCTATTCCTGGAATTTCACTCTGGAGAAGACCATGTCCGTCCTGAGCAGCCCTACTGAGAGACTCACCAAGTGAGGAAATAAGGTCTGCCAGCCATGTGAGCAAGCTTAGCAGCAGAACCTTCAGGCCTCGTCAAGTATTCAGAGACTGTAGCTCTGGCCACGTGTCACCACAGTCTCTTGAGAGACCACAAGGCAGACCAGCCATCCACACTGCTTCTGGCTTCCTGATACTCAGACAATATGTGAGATAATAAACATTTGTTGCTTTGAGCTTCGAGATGTTGGAGTAACATCTCCACATCTCCAATAATCTCCATTATTACACAGCAATGACTAAATCTTAATAAGACCAATTTCATGCCAATAACATTTTAAGTCTTTTAACAGACACATTTCAAGGAACATCTCATACATCATCACATAAATGATCATTTAATATGAATTTGGAAATCAAGGATAGATAAAAATATTCTCAATTCAAGTCACATTTTGAAAGGAGTTGCTTTTAAAAAGGAAAGTAAATGCACAAAAACTGAAAAGATTAAATATATTCAAAATGCAACACTTCATCAAAGTAAATATGCAGTTTCAATAAGATTTATATTTCACATTATATCTTGCAGAGAAAATGAAATCATCTAAACCATTTGCATCTACTTGTGAAAATTAGTCTCACAATTTTTCACTAAATTATAAATATTCTTTATTTTATTTATTTATTTTTTTAAAGATTTTATTTATTTATTTGAGACAGAGAGAATGAGAGAGACAGCACATGAGAGGGGGGAGGGTCAGAGGGAGAAGCAGACTCCCTGCTGAGCAGGGAGCCCGATGTGGGACTCGATCCAGGGACTCCAGGATCATGACCTGAGCCGAAGGCAGTCGCTTAACCGACTGAGCCACCCAGGCGCCCAATATTCTTTATTTTAAAAGGAAATTTGATCAGAGTTTTAGATTGCACTGTCCCCTTCACTGAACTGATTAACCATTATATTTCTATAATTTTACTGTCATTTATATACAGCCAGAGTGAGGGATCTCGGCACAGTGAAGCTGATGAAATTGTGCAGGACTACTCATAGACATTTAGAAAATTCCCCTCCCATGTCTCTCTCTTTTATTTTAGATAACCAAAAATGTGTAAGATAATATTCAGCCTCAATGATCACCAAAGAATTGCATTTTAGAACAATGGAATATCATTTTCCTATTATACTGACAAACAATAATAATAATAATCATAGTAATACCAGTAATACAGTTTGTTGTTGAGGGTATAGGGACATGGTGCTCTATATATAAAGCATATGGTCATGTAATGTGCCTTTCTGTAAAACACTGTTGATTTTATATTCTCTTTAACAAGACAACAATACTTTTAGGAATTTATCCTAATGAAATGATTATGAATATATGCAAAATTTTAGCTATATGGATGTTATCTATTTTTTTAAAAAAGAAAAAAAATTAGTTAAGAGTAGATTGGTTAAATAGTCCATCCACATAATAAAATATTTTCCAGTCATTAAAAATGATATTAGAGGGAAGCCTGGGCGGCTCAGTAGGTTAAGCGTCTGCTTTCGGCTCAGGTCATGATCCCAGAGTCCTGGGATCGAGTCCCACATCGGGCTCCTTGCCCAGTGGGGAGCCTGCTTCTCCCTCTGCCTGCCGCTCCCCCTGCTTGTGCTCTCTCTGACAAATAAATAAATAAAATCTTTTAAAGAAAACAAAAATATTATAAAAGAATTTTTAATGATGTGAAATTATCAATGTAATTTACAGATTAAAATGGAAATAGAAAATATTATGTGTACTGTGACCTCGCATCTGTAATTAGAGAAATAAAATGCACATGCGATTGTACTAGAAAAAAACCAGGCAGGACATAAAACCAAAGTTGGGGGGTATGGAGTTCTGTATAGATAAAAAAAAAAAAAATGCCTAAATTTTTTTGGTTCAGATTTGTGGGAAGTTTATGAACAGATGACAACTGTTTGGGTCATATGACATTACCTGAGAAGAAATGCTCCAAGAAAGGGGTGAGACCTGAACTAACTGCCAAGTTCCCCCATCTAATATGGATACAGTATTAATGTTAATGAAATAATATGAAAAGCAATCCTTATCACCGTAAAGCAATATTTTATGCCGACAACTTTTAAGCTTTTGAGGTACTTGAAAAGTATTTCATATTTTAAAATAATGTATATTTTAAGATCACGAGGCAAAATAGAATATGCAAAGTGAGCTGTCTATATAATTAAAGTCTTATGAATTACCACTTCAAATATATCTATAAATTTTAATGTAATATTAAACTCATGAATCTAATCAAATGATTCAAAATGGGGAAAAAAGCTATTACTAACATTAATCCCATTACTGCTCAAAATCTATATCTATATTTTAATCATTGGGCTGTTGAAGGCACTACTTTGATGTAAGTAGAAGTGGTATGAGAGTTATAGATTTACATTGTGAAAATCATTGAACTTCCCTTTGTCTAAATTTTCTTGGCCATTTGCCTATCTCCCGGGAAGTGTCAAGAATAACAAGTGAAGGATTATACGCCTTCCTTAGGGATATGATGTATGCTGTCCAATAATACTAAATTTTGCATTTAAATTTGTAATTTTAGTGTTTTCATAATAAGCATTGTTTTTACAATATTTGTTTCTGGAGCCTGAATTTTAAGCATTCTGTTTTATGCCGCTGATTTAATTAGGCAAGATTTCTCCAGAGGCTTGGACAGGATGCCTTGAATTGTCAGCATAGGTCTCAGATCAGGTTGGTGTTGCAGAATGTGTGTCTAAATGGAATGGCTAGAGGGAGGGGAACAGAGTCTAGCACAGCTGTAAGATTTCTATGACAATGTTCTTCTCAAATTTCACTCCCTCTCTTGATAAAAATGCAGTTTTCACCCTGCTACGGGGCAAGCAGAGCCATGTCTTAGGTCTCATCATCTCTGTAACTGATTTCATGTTCTTGTATGTTCTTGCTGTACGTTGTAATTTTGATCCTGTCTGTAGCACTAGGAAGGTACTTCAGAATACTCAGCAGATGTCCTCTTGTGTTTTGTGGGAATGGAAAGACTAGCAAGTACGCCACTCTCTGTTCCTGCCTCCATGCCCATCCTGACGTCACAGGTATACCTTAAACCTGTGTCTAGGCTCTCACTCTTCTCCCATATACAGTAAAATCCTAAAACCTCCCTCTGGATTGTATAGATTTTTATGTTTGCATGGCTCAGGATTGGCCCAGATTAATGATAGAATTAATCTCATTACTAGAAGTCGTTTTAGCTACAGTCTAATGTAAGCATTAATCCCTCAAAAATACCACAGATATCGGTCACTAATAACATATATCACTGCAGTCTAAATTTTAACTCTTCATTAATGAGATAAAATAACCCATATTCTGGGAATGCCTTATATTAGGCAGATTGTTTTTTATTGTCCTAAAAAATGGTCATGCATTAAAATACATAACTTTATATCATCACAATAAAAAAATATACATTGCTGTTGGAATCATCAAAAAAAGATGTAGAATAAAAAGTCCACTCAACACAGTTATAAAAACTCATATAAAAAGGTAGTCATATCAAATGATAGCTCCCCTCTTCCTTTTATTTTGAGATATGAGCATATAACATTTTATTAGCTTTAGGGGTACAACATAATGATTTGATATTTGTATATATTGCAAAATGATCACCACAATAAGTTTCATTAACATCCATCACCACACAGAGCTACATTTTTTTTTTTTTTTTTTAGATTTCAGAAGACGTTGCCTGGGTTTGGCATGGTTTTCATAGAAGATTAGAGCTAGAAAGGCCCAGGAGTGTATCCTCCCTGTTGTTTGTGATCTCACCCATTCTCCACGGCCTAAGTGCTTCTACTGGGTCACCTTGTGCCTTGCAAAGGCACAAAGTGGAGTACAATTTCCACGCGGTACAACCCCATTACTAGGGGTTATCACTGTTCTGCTACAAGCGAGCTACTGAGTGTAGGCACCCTACATAACCCATCTGGGTCTCATATTCAGGGAGATAAGGCTAGATCAGAGGTCCTAAACCAGAAGTCAGATAATCGAGGCAGGCTTGTAGAAATGTCTTGTTTGGTTCATGCATAATTTTTTTTTTTTATCTTGAACTAGCCAAACAAGCAGGAGACTTGACATAAAAATACTAATTTCTTGTTCCTCTTGAAAAAATAAGATCTGGCAATCCTAGGCCCACATTCTTGCATGAAAGAAAGTCCACAGGAGCTGAGAAGCAGATAGTGAGGATGTGCCAGAGTCCCAATAGCTTGTTTAACAAATCTCTAGAAATCTTGATGATTTCTCTCACCTCTATTATCGTAATAACTACTGAGTCAACAGGTATGAAATCTCTAGGGCGGGTCTCATGCATAGTAAGTAGGTAAATTCTAGAGCTATCTTTTCCTAAAATAAATTCATAAAGGAGATCAATTAAACTGGGCCCAAGCAAACTGTTACAATCCTTCTCTCAGACTCAGAATATTTATTTCAAAAAAGCTCTAATAAAGGGATTTTCACAGTCTGTTGCATTAGAAGGCAAGAAAGGCATCTTAAAGGTTTGGTCAAGTTTTATTATATGATTAACTAAAGAAACATTAAAGCCAAATATAATACTATTCACACTGAAAAGCACAGATTAGTCTTAAATGGATATCATATGTAAAATCAAGATAAAAATGAGTAATTTTCAATGTTGGATTGTGTATACTTGTTTCACTATCAGTAATGTGAACTTTGTACATACAGCTGCATTTTTAATGATTCATTTTTTTAATTCAGTGCAGTTTTATTAATTAGTACGCTCCAAACTTTTTACTTGGGTCATTATTTCAGCTACATTATTGTCCCTTGCAGACTTTGCTTTGTATCATGTGAATCTTTTAAATTTAAACAAAAGAAACTACACAGACTTTTGTTGCTCTTTGGGTTCATTCTTGATATATGGTCACAAATGTGGAGCTTATAACTTCAGCTATACTTTCAGAATTTTAATATTCTATATTTCAATATAATATGCAATATAATGTTCAATACTTTTATTTATTATTTTGTACTTCAATCCCAAACAATCATTTCTGGCCTGCTACCTCAGAAAGTGCTCCAATCCAACAGCCTCATTATTATTAAGGTGAATTACAGATGAGGTTGAAAAAACCAGGTTAATGTTTCAAATGTGTTTTCTGTAACACCTTAGTTTCTTACATAGGGACCAGGTCTTAGAGGGAAGGGAGATCATGGGAAAGGCACCATCAGGCAGGGGCATAGGGTGGTTATGTGCCTAGAAAACCCTGAGAAGTAAGATTTCAATTTTTGATGGCTACGTAATATTCCACTGATATGAGGAATTCTTAATCTCAGGAAACAAACTGAGGGTTGCTGGAGTTGGGGGGCGGTGGGAAGGATGGTGGTTGGGTGATAGATATTGGGGAGGGTATGTGCTATGGTGAGCGCTGTGAATTGTGTAAGACTGTTGAATCACAGACCTGTACCCCTGAAACAAATAATACATTATATGTTTTAAAAAAAAAAAGATAGTAGGAAGGGAAAAATGAAGTGGGGGAAATCAGAGGGGGAGATGAACCATGAGAGACTATGGACTCTGAGAAACAAACTGAGGGTTCTAGAGGGGAGGGGGGTGGGAGGATGGGTTAGCGTGGTGATGGGTATTAAAGAGGGCACGTTCTGCATGGAGCACTGGGTGTTACATGCAAACAATGAATCATGGAACACTACATCAAAAACTAATGATGTAATGTATGGGGACTAACATAATAAAATAAAATTTAAAAAAAGAAAAGAAAAAAAAAAAAAAACATAACAACCCTGTAAAAAAAAAAAAAAGAAAAAAGAAAGAAAGAAAAGAAAACCCTGAGAACTAAAATGAGTTTCAGAGCAGCGGGGCCAGAGCTCTTCAGCAGGCTCCTATGTAGGGTAGGGACAGGCTAGGGAAGGGATGTCTTATGTACTTTGGCTATTCTCCTCACAGCATATCTTACCTGAATTGGGCCACTGAGCAGCCGCAAGAGAGTCAGAGAACCTGAGAGATTCCAATCGGGGTTCTACGTGATCTAAGAATGTGGCACCAGGAGCAACAAGCTGTTTCAGATTTATCTTCTATAATACCTTACACAAACATATTTTACCAGTACTGATGAAACAAGAGCATGGACTTCAGAGAAGTAAGATGTTGTTTACTGATAAAAATTTTTCTTGGTTAAATTGGAAGAGTTGTTTCACTGTCACTAACTAGGATTCTAAGAAATTTAATAAGCAAATGGTGACAACTGGCCTTCTTAGTAAATCAGCCTTGATTATGTACAATCAATCAAATGTGTATTATGACTTTTGACTTCCATACTCGAAAAGAGCTGAAATAGTTTTGTAATTGTGCATTTTGATTCTGAAATAAATGTTCTCACTTAACTATGAACATTTTCAGGAATTTAGTATAGTAATACCAATGAGTTAATTTCCACCAGTTTATTAACTCAAGCATGTCAAAACACAGAACATTGCAATCTTCAGGTACTAAACATAATTACAACTATACCTCATGGTCTAGGATAAGTTGTATGTAAATGACTATATTTATATAGCACATATATAAAATATACAGGACGTATGTAATACATATATATGTATGTGTATGTGTGTGTATTCTACCATGCAATATGGAATCTTGCTATTTAAAGAAACTCCTCTGATCTATAAAGAAACTCCTGGACCTAAAAACACATTCACTGATTTTATTTTGTAAATCTGGATTTTCACACATTGAATATACTTAGAGTTGGCATATCTGTGGAATTGGAGGAGATGAATACTTAACATAAATATGTATACTGACTACACTTTTAATCAGACTCCCAAAGTGTAGACCTTCATATAGAAGTACCACCTCTCAATTCCCAAAGTACAACATGCACTCAGGAGTGTCTGAGTTGTTTCTACTGTAGTCAAGATAGGTTTTGCCCCTCTATCCACACTATCTCAATGAGTATGTCTTTGTAATAGAGCACCAGTTAAGGCCACGGAATAAAAATTAACCGGTCTTCAAAGGAATCAAACCATCAAATTAGCCTTATAACCCTATTACTGCAATTAAGCTCATTGGCTTTGTACTTTTAGCTTCAACCAGGTTAGCAAATAGTGCCACATTCTTTTGGTAGGCTTGAAGAACATACAAACCATGAAGAAGCCTGAAAGTACAAGGTATCGACATTTTTTACATCAAGCCATATCTGTATCCATCAATGCATCATGGAAATGGCAGACCAACTGAGATACAAAATAAATACTAGTACACAAGAGCGGAAGTGAGAACACTCATACCGATGCAAGATGTCCATCGTACGTGCAGTTACCTAGAGAATGCTATTGGAAGAATGGGCCAGGGGCCAGTCTGTGTCTAACATCCTACTTGCAGTAGGCCTCCATGTGGCTCACGTTGTGGGGCGTGAGATAACAAGCTTCGGGCAGGAGGTATCTTGGTAAAAGTGAGGAGAGGGAGGACGAAGGCAGTCTTGACCATTTTACCTGGAGCCATCATTTAACCCATACCCATAACTAATTTCTCATTGGACAAATATCCAGAAAAAAAAAAAGAAACATAATTATTTTCCTTACAAATATAAAATGAATATTTTATCTTTGGTGAAGTCAGCTTCTGTAATCTGCCTAATTGTGTTCAACAGGTGTTTGTGATGGACAGAAGCTGTGAAATTCACATGCACGCATTAGAGCTGTTCACTCCAAGCAACACGGCTAGAGCGTCTTCGGTGTAACTTTCTGGGGTCATACAAAGACGTGAGGTATACACCGATGTGCCAACCTGCCACCTTTTTGTCTCATGACGACGGTTACCAGATGACACTTTCCAAAGTCAGGCAATAGACAATCAAGAGTCAGATGGGGATGGGGGCATTTCAATGGCAGAGCTTTACAACCAGACAGGCCAATATACTATTCAATGGATAAGAGCGCGGAGAGATGCCAGCTGAGGTTCAGGTGCCCCCCCCCCCCACCGCTGCTATCTCACTATACACTCCCC
Source organism: Phoca vitulina (assembly GCF_004348235.1). Classification (NCBI taxonomy): domain Eukaryota; kingdom Metazoa; phylum Chordata; class Mammalia; order Carnivora; family Phocidae; genus Phoca; species Phoca vitulina. The sequence goes on along the minus strand of NW_022589707.1, from coordinate 30,982,520 downwards.
AGAGCTCGGATGCTACCCTAACAACATGAAGAACCATAAACAGACTTAATTTGACTTGAATTACCTTCAAAAGATCTGGAGCTTTCCCTCCTCCCCCCTGAGTTAAAAAGAATAAGGTCTTGCTTGCAAGAAGAAACCTAAATTCCAGTAATGGCAAAATAAAATTATATATTTTTGCATACCTATTGTTATGACATGAGAATGTGCACCCATTCCATTTTCTTTACTCCACCACATATATCAGTGGACTAATATGCTCTCTAGCGACTGTGGTGACAAGCACTATTAATGTTTCAAACGACTGCTGGATGTAAATTTTTCTAGTAAAATTGAGTTAGGTATATGTGTGGGAGAAATGAAATGCCACATGATCATTGAAAGTCTCATAATTTCTCTAAAATGCTCAGTCTCCTAGAGAATGTTGACAGCGTGGAGGTCAGAATATGAGTAGAATATGAAGCATCCTGGCTTGTTTCTGTTCTAACCCTGTCGAACTTATTAATTTTTATTTTTTTTTAAGATTTTATTTATTTGACAGAGAGAGACACAGCGAGAGAGGGAACACAAGCAGGGGGAGCAGGAGAGGGAGAAGCAGGCTTCCTGCTGAGCAGAGAGCCCGATATGGGGCTCGATCCCAGGACTCTGGGATCATGACCTGAGCCGAAGGCAGAAGCTTAATGACTGAGCCACCCAGGCGCCCCAAACTTATTAATCTTTAAAATACTGTATAGTACTATTGCTCGGTGGAAGAGTTTTCAGTTAGGCTCCAATAGCTACACACAATTTGCTCCCTCGAAAATGTCAACTTTATGCCCCCAGTAGTAAACTGAATAGCGTTAGGAAATTGTCTCCAGGGGGGAAAAAAAAAAAATCCATGAGGTTTGGGATTTTACAAGATCCACTGCAACTGGTCACCTCTGAAAACAGCAACATCATTTACTTGCTCAGCTCGACAGCCACTTACATAGCTCCAGTTACTAAGCTATCAGAAACTTTTTCTCTGTATATTTTTTCTGCTATTTATACTGCAATCACCTGTTCCTATGATAGTTTATCAATGCTTTAAACTAAAAAATACTCATGTTAAATTAAGTGTCTGGCTCCTTTGCTTAATGGTATGCATTTGTTTCTAGGCCTCCTAGCATGTCTAACCTTCTTCCCCTCTGGCTGGCTGGAGTCCAAGGAGCTACGGAGGACGGGAAGAATATAATGTCTGAGAAGCTAGAAGGGCTTCAATTTAGAAAGAGTTTTGAGTGGCTGAGAATAAATATCTTTTGGGGAGAAGAGGAAAGTTGAGAATGGCAAAAAAATTGATGAGGAGTTAAGACTGAGCAACTGTAAGGGAACTGTGGGGACAATGAAAGGAAAATGGAGAGAATATTTCCAAGGACTAACAGAAGTTACCTTATTAGGGTAAACCAACCACAGAGGAACAGAGCCGTGACTAGAGAAACACAGCCAGGTGAAGCGCAGTGAGGTGCCAATGGACTCACCAAAGGGAGCACAGAAGCGTTGCCAGCTCACTTGGAGACCAAAGACCCTTGGGGTTGCTAAATTTGCTTTCTCGCAATTTAACAGAGCCTCAGAACCAGAGAAAGTTGTTTGCTTTTTTCCTTGTTAGGTTATCCTGGGAAAGTTTTATTGTTTGTAAAAAAATTCGGAGATCAAAATATCGCTAGTTGCAAGTGTTCTCGATCTCGAGCATCAAGGGAATCCCTTTCCAAAAATCACAACAGGGTCTCCACCTGTGATGCATCCTTTCACAAGGCTGAGGACTGTCCTGCTCTTTTTAGTTAATGGTACACAGTGAGCAAGAACTACAAACTGCGTTCAGGTACGCCTTCTTTGGCAAAACCTGAGTTATGCTGAGGCGACAATTTGCCAGATTATTTACGCCTTCCTACCATTCTCTAGTATACACATACTGTTGTTACTTTTTTTTTAGTCCATAAAATTTTATTTCGAATAATGGGTCCCCACTTGAAATGGAACATATGATGTCTACCCACATGTGTTGTTCCTGACAGGAAGTCACTTTGATTTGAGGATGAAAGACAGTGATTAATGTGAGAAGGCTCGCCTGCTTTTCTGAGCATCAGTCTCCTAATTTTGTACACACACAAAATGGACTCTAATCTCTACAGCTGTCATGTCGATGCTCTTCGTGAACTGTACATTTCACAGGCTCTGAAGCCACTCTGCAGCTCAAACATGATCAACAGCTCTCCTCAATCCAGAACAGCAGCTCAAGATTATTAAATCAAAATGGGAGCAAACCCTCATCTTCACATGTGCAGGAAATTCAGAGGGGGCCTGATTTCCATATGGTTCCCACAGCTGAAGCTTAATGAATATATTCCAGATACAGGTACAACCATTTATAATCCTCAAATACCTCTACAATGGAGTAAAACAGTCCAAATAGAATTAAGGGAAATAATCTCCAACGGGTCTTACATGCCTGTGGGTTAAACGTATGAAGGAGGCTTTGATTTAAATAAAAGCAGATTCTCAGAAACATATGCTCACCACCCACCATTCCTCATCTGAATGGTAGGAACTAAGGAGTTTCATTTCAATGTAGCTTTGGAGCTTTGCCAAGAGGCAGGAGCACAAACATGAGAGATTAAGAAAGAGCTCCAGTATAAAATATGTCTTCACGGGTCTAAGCTACTTTAGGATGGGTTTATGGGCAATGGCCTCATGTTTTGGACTGACCACATGGAGAGATGTTCTCGTTTGTATCACATTATTAAACTCTATTTTGGACTTTTAAATAACCTAAACCTACTCCTTAAAATAAAATACCTTCCTTGAAAAGATATAACAAAATCATAAAAATACTTCGCTCAAAAATCTTCTGATTCAGCTTTATTTAAAAACGTATAGCCCCAGGGGCGCCTGGGTGGCTCAGATGGTTAAGCGTCTGCCTTCGGCTCAGGTCATGGTCTCAGGGTCCTGGGATCGAGCCCCACATCGGGCTCCCTGCTTGGCGGGGAGCCTGCTTCTCCCTCTCCCTCTACTGTTCTCCCTGCTTGTGCTCCCTCGCTCTGTCAAATAAATAAATAAAATCTTTAAAAAAAAAAAAAAAAAAAAAACGTATAGCCCCAAAGCCTTGCTGATGTATATACCCCGACTGTCCCACCTTTTATCAGTTCTTTCTTGCCAGTGCAATCTGTTTGCCTGTTTTTTTTCTAGCACGTTGCCCATCCCTCCAGGCTGTTCACTGGCACCTGGATGCCTCCCTCTAATTCTTTATAGCACAATCCAGGAAATGTCCCGGGTCTTTTCCAATTCTTCTTTCCAAAGATGTTCCTCAACACCACCCCCTGTATATTTTGGATACTTATCCTTCTCAGATACCATTTTTCAATTAGGTAACATGCAAGTTTGCTTTCGGTCTTCTGTTTTAAACACAATGATTTCCTGTTATATTGCTTTGTGTTATACATAGGAGGAAAACTTTCTGGCTATCTCATCTTTTACAATTACAATTCAACAAAATCCTCGTAATTGCAGGCTTTAAAGACTTAAACCTATATTCAGAGGAGTCCTACGGTGAAGAAGTAGCTAGTGCAAATGTTTCTGGAAAAGTCATGCTTCCCTTTCATTAACTTTTAATACATGAAAGTCTGTCTACTCGTAGGTACACTGACCTAATCACATAATCAATATGCAACTGCAGAATTATTACAGATTTAAAACAAATATGTAACGTGATTTAATAAAAGAAAAGGCAAGGAAATGGAACTCAAAGGTTGTAATTCTACAGAACCAATGAGAAGACAATAAATAAGGTAAATGACCATATTTGAATCTCTTATAGTATCTTCCAAACTATATCACTACCCTTCTAAACTAAAATCTCATTTTAATTAGTTCTCAGCAATTCAATCTAATCACACTCAAGTCAAAGGCTCAGCTGTTTAGAATGCAGACTGTATTGCTGCTGCGGTTATGTGTACTTGACCTCCTGCCTGTTAACAAAGAGACTCAATTAATTATTTGCTGTTTGAATGGCTATTTCATTTCACCTCCGCCTTTCTTTAAGTGTTAAAAGGCTCAATTGCTTTATCACCTTAACCTTAGCTTTGGAGAATGCACACAGAATTTCCTAACTGCCACCTAATAAACCATCTTGATCCAGAAAGCTAATTTTCAGGCCCATAGCTCCTACGTGTCTTATGCTAGAGTCAGCTAAAGTAACATACCGACCTGGTGGCACGTCATCTTCCAAGAGAGCCTCTTCATTCTGACAGCAGCCTGGGTGCTAACCTATTCCCTTGGTATAGGCAAAGAGACACACCAGCGCTGCCATGGGCCGTGGTGTCACAGTTACGGCGAAACACTGGTTTCATTAGAAATCCTACCAAACAAAAATGAAAGGCTTTCACTGTACACTGAGGGCATGTAAATTAATAGTGTATTGGTTTTTTTTTTTCCTTTCTCTCTCTCTCTCTTTTTTTTTTTTTTTTGATAGAGCCAAGAGCACAAGCAGGGGGAACAGCAGAGGGAGCGGGAGACGCAGGCTCCCCGCTGAACAGGGACCCCCGACGTGGGGCTCGATCCCAGGACCCTGGGATGATGACCTGAACCAAAGGCAGACGCTTAAGCGACTGAGCCACCCAGGTGCCCCAATAGTGTATTGGTTTTTCCGACGTACTTTTAACGTTTCCTATATACTTTTAGTTACATTAAACTCAGTAGTATAATCTCATATTGAAATCCTGAAACCCCAAACCAGAACAAGAAAATAGCTTCAAAGTAAATGTGAAAAGGTTTTTGCAATATATGCAAAGTATTACTGATACCAGTGAAGGTCTAAATGTGAAAAACTAGCCACAAAAAGAGATAGCAAAGAATCTTCCTACTTCCTTTCAACTCCTTTAATACCGATACCATGTAACACTTCAGAAGTTCCCACTTGCTACATATTTTGTTTATTTAGAGATTATTCCTATCTCCACAAGTATTCCATAAGACGTGAAACCAGTGATTGTGTTAACCTTCTTATTGTATCCAGTCCCAAGTCAGTTACTGGCACTCAAAATAATAATAATAATAATATATAATTATAAATAACATTATTATTTGATGATGATTAGGTCATAACAAATATACCAAGGTATTGCTACCAAGCATCTTGTGCAAGTGGTATCATGCAATAATTTCCTTTAGTGCCTCACTTATTTCACTTAACATAGGTTTTCAAGGTTTACCTATGGTGTTGCATGTATCTGAATTTCATTCTTTGTCATTTTTATGACTGATACCAGTAATTTCATGAATATCCAAAATGATTTACCAATCCAGTAACAATATCTTGGCACATTTCTTATAATCTAATTTTTTAAATAGTAACTGAAATTTTGAAAAAAACAAAAACAAAAACCTCATAACTACTCAATTCTTTCCAAGGGAATTTATACTGACATGAAAATAAATGATTCTATCATCTGCTGATCTTGGTCTGTAGATAAGTGGTTCTGAAACTTTAAAATCTAGGGTTGAGCCCTGGAAATTTAGAATCCACATTTTAAAAAGCACCTAGGTAAAAAATAAATAAGTAAATACTAATAAAAATAAATGAAAAGCACTCAGGTGATTCTGATGCAAGTGGTCCTAGCCCACCTTTTATAAACACAGCTGGGAACCCTCAAATGAAAATCCTATGCAATTCAGCATACTCCACCCCCCTCCACCTCTGCACCTTGCAATCACACACATTCAATAAAGATATAGGCCATAAAGAAATATTTTCAAAATAAACATAACAAATAATATGAATATAATAATAAGACATGTACACAATTCTAAATCAGTGGGAAAGCAAAAATCTACTAGGGAAAAAAATTCTAATAATTCCGTATTTAACTTCAACCTCAAACTGGATCTATAACTACTATGAAACAGCATAACTCAAGTAAGAAAGAGCAAGACATTCCATTTCCAGAGTTTCTTAGAATACAAAAACCGCACTCAGAACAAACACAATAATGAGAAACTATAGCAGAAAGACTATGGTATTAGATACAGAAGAATTTATATCTTAGAGTCATTAATCCATTCAACAAATATTTGCAAAATGACAGCCAGGTACCAGGCACTCCGTCTGTGGTACTAGCTCATTAAACAGCCCTTATTACAATTTATGGCATTCATGGTATTTTTAGGATTCAGGCCCAAATGCTAACTGTATTATCTTGAGCAAGTCATGTACCTCTCTTCGCATCTATTTTTTCATGAGTAAAAAGAGGTGATGACAACCAGTACTGCTGACCGCCCCCCGCCAGACGTTGCTGTAGGGATCAAATGAGCTATTAAACACAAGCTTCTGAGCATCTGATTTTTATAGAAGGAGTCTCAGAATGTGATAACAAATTATACTGGTGAGCTTCAAGGATCCAATTCCTCCGTTAAGTAGGGGAAAAGTTATATTCTCTGAAACTAAGACCACGAAATGAACTTCCCACTACAAAGATCACCAGGTAACTCTCTGTGAAGTGCATGTTGTGGTCCTATTACACCCAGACAGCAGCTGTGCCACCAAATAGAAAGTTTGACTCTACTTCCCAATAAATGTCAATAGTTTTTTTTTTTCCTCTCTCTCTCTTCTTTCCTTCTTTCTACTCTTCCTCCTACCCTTTTACCTTTTTTTCTTTCCACCTTCCTTCCTTCCTTCTTAGAACCTTCTTCATAGGACCTTGTTAATAAACTGAAAACAGCATACAAAGACGAAGCCATTCTTAGGCCCAGTAATTTGTTGATTTCTTTTCATTAGTTTGTGAGCTGTCAAATTTGTGTAGCTAAATGTATTTTTAGTGGGCAGTTTAATTGTTCTAGTGAAATGCAAAAGTTCAATCAACTAATTTTGTGTGGAAAGTGAAGGGAATCTAATTATTCTAGCTGTTCTGTATTTTAATTAATTGTTCCTCACTCAAAAATGAGGTAACAAAATGAAGACAATGATATTGTATTAAAAATGCTCTGGAAATACAGCAAATAGTTCACAGAACATCCTTGAAAACAAGCACAAATGGAGAAATCCAAGGCCTAAGAGATATTCAGCATAAACCACGAGAAAGTTGACAAATGACAGACATTTGTCCACTCTTCAGTCCCATAGTCACTGTTTCAGCATTTTCTTTCTAGGATAATGGACTATGCTTTTTTTAGTATATTTTTTAAGCTTTTATTCTGAGTATTTTGAAATGTTCTGACTTAATTATGGTAACATTTTAAAAGAGTGAACTAATGGATATCTATATTTTACAATAAAGAAGGTACACCATAGACCAATGAATATTTTCCAAAAAGCAAAAATCAGATTAGAACTAAAACCAGGACGATGGGTATGAGACTCATGATCTATTACTCGGAACACTATATTATAATTTCCCATGGTTGCCATTATTATTTCCAATGAGCTTTCAGTTAACAACAACAACAAAAAAAAATCAATATAAAGAAATGTGTAAGTAACACCACCATAGAGAAATTAGTGGTGGCAGCCTAAAATTATTTTCATTCTTCTAAAAAGTTGTATATCGGGGTGCCTGGGTGGCTCAGTCGTTAAGAATCTGGCTTCGGTTCAGGTCATGATCTTAAGGTCCTGGGATGGAGCCCTGCATTGGGCTCCCTGTTCAGCGGGGAGCCTGCTTCTCCCTCTCCTGCTCCCCCTGCTTGTGTTCCCTCTCTCAGTGTCTCTCTCTCTGTCAAATAAATAAAATCTTTAAAAAAAATAAAAATGAAAAAATAAAAAGTTGTATATCCACAATAAATTTGATATGAGATAAATGTATCAAACTATTACTTGTCAAAAGTAATAAATCCTATTTAAAATAAGATTATCATCTACACTAAATATTCCATATTTTCATATGAGAAAGAAAAAAATTACCTAATCTCAGTTTGAGTAGATTAATAGTTGCTACAAAGACCGTATAGAACCCTCCAGTTAATTTTCTGACTCTTTGATCTCTAAAATTCATTGATAAATCTTTCTAAGGTGTACATCAAAACCACAAACGCCTCTTTTTAAAAAGGAAAAATTTACAATTTTGCTAAATCCAATGCATTTTGTTTTAAAATGTGTGTGACTTCAAAAAAACAATTAGGAATACATAAACAAATTTAAAATAATTCTTACTAGAAATTTAAATTATTTAATGAAAAGATCTATAGAGGAAATTAAGAATGTTTGGTGTTATTAACCATTTAAGGTCAACACCTGGTTTTACACCTAGAGAGGATCATGAGTTGGACCAACTGTTGGTCCAATAAGGTATTCTTCAAGAGCTTCATATGATTTATATACAACTTCCCAAGAATATATATACAACATGAATATCCACATAAACTCATGTAGATTAAGTTAATTTTCTCTGGGGCAGAAGGTACTGTATTGTCTAGCTATCACTACAAATCGCTCCAACTTTCCTGTTACTTTTGGTTTCTTACTACTAATTTCTTATTTTTTTGCAAAGTCACCCTTGTTCCCATCATCCAGAAATAACTGCTAGTAACATTTTGGTATTCACCATTTCTCATTTTTTTTCTGACTGTCTCTCTCTATTTTTTCCCTGAGAAAGGTTTTTGTTTTTTGTTTATTTTAATTGAAGTATTGTTGACATACAATGTTCCATTAGTTTCTGGTGGACAACATAGTGATTCAACAAGTCTATAGGGTTATGCTATGTTCACAAGTGTGGCTACCATCTGTCCATATAACTACCATACATACTTATATTTTAAAAAGGGAATCATATATGATGTTTTGCAATCTGCTTTTTTCAAAATTTACTAGTTTGTCATGCCAAGTTCTTCTATTTCTTAACTCCCAACTGAATGAGAAGTTTCAGATAGGCCTAACACAAATTAAAAGTGAAAGATTTGTGATTATCTGATTAATTCTATCAATACTGATGGTCGATGAGATACTAACCCAAATTAGGGCTTTGAGATAATTGACTTACTGGGTTTGGCAGCAGTCACACTGTTAAAATTATGTGGGTGATTAACAGTTCTTGCCCACAGTTAGTTAGGTCTGCATTGGACAATTTGGGTCAATTGGTCATGCTTCCTGCAGCATTTAGGAAAACCTTGCTCTGCTTACAATTAAGACTGGGACTGACAAAATAAACAATTGTAACTATGCTCCTGGGGCACGACAAAATATTTAAAATAAATGTGAAGGTTGTCTTACTAACTCCTAACTCACTCACTTTTCTTTCCCTGCATCTGGTCCTCTTCATTTCTGCCGCCGTCCTTATTTTTGCTCCATGGAGACAAGCCCTACACAAAAGCAACACCTGCCACTTTCTCAGGAGAGTTGAAACAACAGTATTCAATGTCTGGAATAATAAGTACCTTCTCTTAACCTTTGTTCTCAGTTTCGTGGATAAAGCAATGGGAGGCTAAATATAGAGGGATTAATTAAAAAAATAATAGTAGGACAGCTAGGGTGAAACATATATCACAAGGTCTTTTTCAAAGACTTTTTAAAATGTTAAATGTGAGGGCTGGTCATGTATTAACTGCAAATTCACTAATACCTGCATCTAATTTTAGGTTCAATGAGAAAACCTGAGACAACACAACGATTTGTCCTGTGTAACTCTCATGTCTTCAAAAATAATACAGATACAGTTCAGCCACCATTCTCCAAAAACTAGACCCTGCTGCGTCATTGAGGCAAAGGCATAAAACTGAATCGGGTCACATATCCAGGGACACGCCTCCACGAAGAAGCCATTGATTTGGAACTCCCGTTTACGGCAACATTTTGACCCTGGCTATATCACTAGTTACTCAAAGTCAAGTAGTTTTAGTTGAGTTCTTACTGCATAAGTGCTCATATTAGGGGGGAAAAGATACACAGAACATCAAAATTTGCACCTCTGTTGGCAGTCTCAGTAGAGAATCCTGGGGCTGAATAGACATGAAGACCTAGCAACTCTCTGATCCCTGGAGGTGGTCCTACTAGGTCAAAAATGAAGCAAATTGGTGGGCATCATGAAGGAGCTAACACAACACAGTCCATGAACTACCTAAAAAGACTCACTGTGACTGCACAAGCATGCTTTGTAAGAACTAATGTATATTTGAAAAGACATGAACAGTATACACCAACCACATTTATTTTTTCTTACAAGTTAAGGTTTTCTTAATTAGCATAAATTAAAGAATCCAGTTTCAACTTCATCAAGTAACTAAACATATTTTTTTTAGATAGGATTTTTGCAATTCGAGTCTCTTGTGGAAATGGTAGTTTGCCAGTTTTCTAAAGTCACATAATTTTTCTCATCTAATTTGAAAAGTCATGTGACAGAACCATTAACTATGATCCCTTAATCCCCCAAAACAGAAAGCCATGGGTTAAAGATAACTATAACCTCTTAGCACCCTCCCCCACCTTGATTTAGGAACATATCTTTAAAATAATGCTTATGGTCCTTAAACATCACACATACATAATTTTTATTCTATTTATACTCATGCGACCATCAACCAATAAATTCTCCTTGAAATGAAAATATCTGATGAATTCCACATAAGTAACTTTTATAAAGAAATATAAATAAATTGGCCAGTTCTGCCATTAAAAAGAAGTTATTGGAATTCTACATGAAACAAAGAACAACTAAGTATCAAGAGAAAGTAGAGTAAGCAAATTATTTGACACCAGACTTCAAGGAAGCCGAGTAGCCTGTTTGTTCATGCTTAATTAATGCATACGTGAATATAACAAGAGATATGCCCTCCTTTCTAAAAATAGTCGATATAGTCTTCATGCTATAAATTTGGTAGATTGATAGTAAATATTGTTCTTTACAATAACTTTTAAAAAACAGAATCTTCTCAATGTTCATTTCAGAAATCACTGTCTCCACATAATTGCTTCCCTTCCCACCATCATTTAGATTTAATTTAATTTAATTACCAGAATCGAGGAATGCAACTCCAACAACAAAAGTCACGTCAGAAAAGCTTTTAATACATACTACCATTACAATCTCTCTTAGTTCCTGTACACAACTTAAATATTGGTCTCTGCCTGTTTTGTTGAAATTGTACAAAGGACTAGAGATGAAATTCAAAGTCCTTATGAAGTGTCATGACGAAGCACAGACCAATTACAAGCAAGATAGGCTGTAAATGACCATGTAGGTACACCAGTGCTTACTGGCCGGACTGAGCACTTCGAGGTACCTTATGTCTACACACATTCAGGCAGTATCAAGGGAAGAAAATGGGGAAGAGAGCTACTCCTCCCTTATTATTTACTTAGTTACTAATATTTTAGTATTTAAACTCTGTATGTTGGGGCACCTGGCTGAAACAGTTGGAAGAGTATGCGACTCTTGATCTTGGGGCCATGAGTTCTAGCCCCATGCTGGGGGTAGCAATTACTTAAAAATAAATAAACTTAAAAAAAAAAAAAAAAACCTCTGTATGTTTTCATCTTCCCAGTTCATGACCACTTAACCACTCCGCAACAAGTAAAACATGTACGGGCTCCAGATGCCATGTTTATGCGCCATAATCTTATCCCTGCCAGTCATGCAGGACTCTTTAGTAAAGGATGAAAACCTGACAGAAAACAGAATGAGCAGATTCTCTTCCGCAGGAATTCAGATACGACTCAATCTCTCAAGCCTGTTTAACAGAGAGCGTGTAAGTGCCGCTCTGTGAGGTACTGTAGCATACGCTCCGAAACAATGAAACCTAGTTTGTGAGCAAATAGGGAAATGGGTATTTCAGATCTCAGATTCACTTTAAATATCCACTTTTTGCTTAAGCTAGTTTAGAGGTTTAGTGTTTCATCATACCACACACACCAAAAGCCTGATTCTTAAAGGAGCATCAGTAAAAGCAAACTCCTATCTGTCTTTAAATCAAATTCAAGAAAACTTGGGATTATCAAACTAGATCAGTGCATGTTTTTAAATACAGTGTTTTAGATTCAATCTTAAAACACTAGAATTGAGAATAAACCCCAGGAGAGTTCATGATTTAGCTTGCTTAAGAACGAAGACAATCACTTAAGCCTTGTTAAAACCAGTTATATAGTGACTAAACTTGAAAAGATTGGTAATAATTTTACTTAAGTGTTCATGTTTCTTTAAATCGTCTTTTAGTGGTATTTTATACTTTCCCAAATCAACAGGCAATGTTTATGCTCGGCTATTTTAATAAAAATATTTTCGTTCACAAACAAAAACCATTACTATTTTCCTCAGTTATGATTACCTAATGATTAGGGGCTTAACCCCAGTGCAATAAAAACACCTAAGAAACAAAAATTAATAGTATCTTCAGGGCTGATCTTGCATTTCAAACTTTTATAAAGCCAGTATGGTAGGCAGAATAATGGCCCCTCCAAGATGCCCACATTCAAATCCCCAGAACCCAAGAATATGTTAGTTTATAAGGCAGAAGGACATTAAGGCTACATATCAGCTGACCTTAAAGTCCCTATTTTGAAATAGACCGTTCTGGATTATTCAGGTGGGCCCAATGTAATCAGTAGGATCATTAGAACAGGGAGAGAGAGGCAGACAAAGAATTAAAGAAAGAGATATGGTGACAGAAGTAGCGTCAGAGAGCCTTTGTCCCTGGTTTTGAAGACAGAGGGAAACCCAGAGCCACTAATACAGGCAGCTTCTCTCAGATTGTTTTCTGACACTCACCTATTAAAAATGCAGATGCTGTGGCCCTTCACCAGGGCTCTAGGACTCAAGAATCTATATCCTAACACACCCAGATTATTGCTGTGAAACTGAACAACCACTGTTTGAAATGACTAGTAAATCTTCAAATTAAAAACAAAAGAATAGTTAATTGGCATCACACATCAAGTACAAAGACTTGTAGATTTTCTCTCTCAATCTCTGTGTTTAGTACAAAGTTGATGATATTACTCTGATAGTATAGATGAAATATGTTACTCAAATGTAAAACTACTTTTAGAAGTGTGTGTATGCCTTATTTTTTTGGAATGCAAACTTACTTGTTAGCAATGAAATTAAAAAAAAAATTAGTATCATGTAATACCATGGTTCTTTTTTTTATTATTATTATGTTATGTTAATCACCATACATTACATCACTATACCATGGTTCTTAAAAGGGTTTTTTTTTCCCCTCTCAAGTGAGTTAGAACATCAAAATCAAAATGATGAATGCAGTGTCCCATGAAGTCAACAAAATCTTATTTTATTTGATATTCACAGGCAGAAAGTACTTGTCACTAATAAAAGTGAAAATTATATATCCCTAAAAGGAAAAAGGTTATTAAAATGCAATGTTTATAAGTGAAAACCAAAAACAGACAGTCACATTTACTAACTTAATGGTGGTTTAATAATGACACAACTTGCAAACTTGAGCAAGCACATGAAGTTCACTGGAAATACTTCCTTTAAAAATAAAACCAAAGTATCACAGGTATAGCCAGAGATCACACTAAGTGGAAGGCAGAACATTTAAAACTTGAAAAACATACCAAAAAAAAAGTTATTTGTAATTCTTTGAGGGAAATTAAGCTTTCAGCATAGACTGAGCATTGGCAAACCCAAGTAGCCATCTGGCTTGAATTTCTGTCTTGCAATATCAGTGATTCCATCTAGCCACTCAGAATTTGTTAACTATCAATTTCCTTTCGAATCTACTGAGCAAACAACAGCAATTTATACAGGGCTGGTTATCCTTATAAGGTAAGCAAAATTTTAGAACCCTGTTACCTACCTTGCCCCCCCCCACCCCACCCACACACCAGCCCCCATTCTGGGCTGTAATGTCTCCTCTTCTCCCCAGGGTGTTGCTCTCAGCCCTCTTGGTTAGAAACCAATATCATCAACTAATCGCTGAGACAAAATTTGAGCCTAGCATGACTTTAAGAGAGATTTCTCCAGGCATAGTTAATTTTAACAAGAGGCCTTTAAAGACTAAAAAACTTAAAGATATGGAGGAGTCTATCTCTATCATGTCAAACAGGACAAGTTGTGGGAAAAATAATCTGGATTTCGGGGCTTCCCAGGTCTCCTGCAAATCCTACCATGGAGACTGTCATCTGCTATCCCTAAGGTGAAGCCTGTCCCAGCTAACAATTTTTAAAAGAGAAATGAGAAACAATATGCTATTATAGAGGAGAGAACACACACTTCAGATTCGAGAAACTTAGTTTGATTCCTGGTCAAACCTCATAGCCTCCAGGGTCTCAAGGGCTTATTTGTAAAATGTGATCTCCACACCCCCTCCAGAGCAGTGGTGCTCTGACAAGGGCAGGTTAAAGCACATCTCCACAGCTGGAGAAAAAAAAAAGAAAGAAAGAAAGAAGAAAGAAAAAAAGAAAAAGCAAGCAAGAAAGAAAGAAAGCAAGAAAGAAAGAAAGAAAAAGAAAGAGTCAAACAATAATATTATTTCCCTCAAGAAAACACCCTAGGACTTGCTATAATGCTCCATGTATTTTGTTTTCTAAATATTTTTCCTCTTGGATTACCTATTTTCTTATGAGGAGATAAAGTGCTGTATATTGTGATAGTTCAGACCTCCAGTTAATTCCCACTGAAAGAGTTAGAAATTCTTAACCCAAATGACAACAGCAAAATAAGAAAAATATACATCAAACTAGCAGACAGGGAGGATAAAAACTTAAAAGTATCAAAAATGTTCCTTTTCAAGATTACTCCATCACTTTTATATTCACCTATAATGTAGGGGCAGGTAACAAGTTAAAGTTCAAGAAAGAGGTTGAACAACTTACTTAACTGAATTAAATACTCTATAATATTTATAAAGATGCCAAGGAAACAAATTAAGAGTTGAATTCTCACAAAAACAAGTGTTCTTATTATTTTTAAACTCTTGACAGAGGAAAGGATAATCAGAGTTGACAGGTATTCACAATGCACCGTATTCCACTCAATAAACCTGTCTTTTGAAAACACAATTGACAATGCTATTTGAACCAGAATAGTTATCTCTTTAAAACTACCTGCAAAGTTCTCAATGGTCTTTCCATTTGATTTTTTTGTCAGCCATTTCAAAGTTTCCTTTGATGCTAATATCCTGGGATAGCACCTCCCAAATTGTGCATCATGGAAATGCTAGTTTTCCATGATGATAATGGTAGAACCTTAAGGCAAGGGATCTATGGGCACTTAAGCGTTGGAAACCTGAGGTTAGAGAAGGGAGAGGGGCTTCTTCCCTGCAAGGCTTCTTAGAGCCTTTCATCTGCTAATACGAACTATATGTTGCTAACAGATGGAGGGAGTCTGCAGGTGTCCAAAATGTCTTTAAGAATAGAATCTCTTTTTTTGCCAAAAACGTGTTAACATCTCACAGATGGTATGGACAGCACTGCTCTACGATTTAGTTAAGAAGCATTACATTCATTTAAAGATAATAATTAAAAACTGTAGTTGCCCTGTTAGCTAAGGGCCTTAATCTCTCAGAATATTCTACTAACATCAAAATACTCTTGAGAAAGATGGCATCTTATCCCATTATCCATCTCTAATAGCTTGGTTCTAGATCAGTTTAACAGAGAAGGCCACAAGAATAAATGGGAGAAAGGAAAAAGAGATGTTTAAGAAGTACGGGAGGCTGACTACGGAGGACAAAGTAGAGACTCACTTCTCAAACCCCGGAGGCTCCAGGAAGAAGCATTAGGGCCAGAACACTAAGGGTAAGCCAACTGCTCTGACAAAGGGACCCAAAAGTGTCTCAAACCTTACCACAATTTACTTTTGCCTCAAATACCAGTCCAAAGTATACCAAGGAGATATGCAACTCAGTGCTGTCGCGAAGAAGCTGTGTTGTCACGGCTCTTTCCTCTTCAACACACGGCTACCAAGATCATCCTAGGGGTGGTCTCCACCCCAGTCAGTGGGAAAAAAATAGAAAAGAGAGGTGCAGGCATAGGAGATCTTTTGGGGCCAGACCTATAGTTGGTGAGCCTCACTCCTGCTCACGTTTCTTTGGCTAGAATACAGTCATGTGACTGCAGTAACTGCAGAGGAGGAGTGAAATGTGGTCCAGCTGTTGCACAGGAAGAAGAGAGAAGCAGAGATACCTGTGAGCAGACAGCAGCCTGTGCAACGTCTGCACAGGGAGAGGGGGGTAAAAATGAGGTCGTACCAGTAAGGAAAAGCCACAGAGCACAACAAGGACAACAAAAAATGTGGTCTGGGGACGCCTGGGTGGCTCAGTCGGTTAAGCGTCTGCCTTCGGCTCAGGTCATGATCCCAGGGTCCTGGGATCGAGCCCCGCATCGGGCTCCCTGCTCGGCGGGAAGCCTGCTTCTCCCTCTCCCACTCCCCCTGCTCGTGCTCTCTCTCTCTTTCTGTGTGAAAATTAATAAATAAAATCTTTTTAAAAAGTGTGGTCTATACAATTATCAAGTGTTACAATTGTTTGTACCATAAAAAAAGAAGAAAAAGAACTACTTTTGAAAAGATTAAAATAAATCCAAACATCAAAACTAAGAGAGAAATTAAGTGAATTATAGTGTTACAGTGTTCCCAAAATAGACTAGTATGTATTCAAGAAACATGATGTTGTAGAATAATATCAGAAAATCTGGAAGGATTTTCACAATATATTAAGATGTACAAATAGGGTATGTTCAATTTGATCTAACTTTCATAAAAAATCTATACGGTTATGAGCATATGGAAGAAACTACCTGGACAGATAGACATTAAGATATTATTTCTGGGTAGCTTTATTTGGGATTATATTTGTTTAATTTTAAAATTTTTATCTGTAATTTCTCATGTTTAAAAATATGTAGTATATTTATAATAAATATTTCTAAATAAAAATATAAATATGTAATTAAATATATACCAATTATAAAATTGGGGGGATGCTTTATAGTGAAAAGTAAAAACAAAACAAAAATTATATATTTTGTCTCTTTCCCCACACATATCCAAAGGGCAAATTCTTTTAAGACACAAAAAAGGAGTTGAAAAAGTGATTGCTTGTAGTGAAAAAGTTAATAACTTCAACTTTTATTGGAATCTACTTTTTTTATTTTATAATTTCAACAAACAACAACAAATATTTCTGAGCATTCACTATGAGCCTATGTAGACCAACACTCTTTTGTGCCACCAGTTATCTGTGTTGACTGATGGGCCACAGCAATTACTTTCTATCAAGAGCCTTGCACAATAATAACCCCCAATAAAAACCCATACATTAGTTTCTGTTTACTAATCCTAATAAGAAGCATATAAGAATAAGTAACAAATAATGGTTTATAAGGCAATGATTCAAATATACATATATATCAAATCTATCTATCTATCTATCTATCTATCTATATATATATATATAGTCATATCCATGTGACTCCAAAGACACAGGAATAAGGAATTTTAGTAAATATATTGTGACAATATCCTTAATGCTTTGCAACTATAAAGTAATTTATAATTGTCTTCTATAATCAAGAAAATACTAAGCAACACTTAAGTAACTGTTTTTGTGAACTTCTTTAAAAATACCTTAAAATTCATGGCCATTGCCCCAAATAATCATAGCAAAAAAAATTCAAATTTAAATATTCCAATGCAGCGGATTAATAGGAAATCTGAATAGGCCATATTTAAGACCACTTAAGAACATACATACATACATATTCTTATACCTACATCTGTCAGCACTGCTATCCTGATACCTAGCACCATTCCTCTAAATATATAATCCCAATTATTTTAGTCATATCCTAATTAGACGGTAAGTATCAAGAGGGCAGGACTCTTACACTTACACTTATTTTGCATGGGCAACCTGGAATAGCAGAAATACCATCGGCATTGGCATCAGACTGGCTGGTTTTGATTTTTATCTTGTAGCTTCCTTACTGCATAAACCTCCTAACCAACCTCCCTAACCAGGGCAGATCTGCTGTTAGCTACCCTACTATCAAGATTGGCTTGTAAGCACCTAAGCCTCAGCACATCATTTACTACTTAAAAATCTTTGCTGGTTCTCCAGTTGAATGATATATAGGAAGTTAGGACTTTTAGCCCTGGCCCTACTACACTGAGCTGTGCACTCTTACTGGCAAATTCTAAAGTGTTACTGGACAAGAATAAACTCAAATTCATACGTGGCACCTTTTTATTAATAGCACATTTTAATGTTCTTTCTTTTTCCTCTCAGAAATTTTTCTAATTTTCATGCAATAAGATGAAAATGCGTGTTTCATAATTAAAAGTAAATTTCATGAGTTACACTGGATTAGCACAAATCCTATCAACTGTTTACACAGTACTGGTATTTCAAACCACATCATTTAGGATGATCAATGCAAAGTCTACAGAAGATTAATAAATGATAATGCTCTGTACATAAAAGAAAATGTTATGGCCCTGAGAAACCCTCTCAGAGGTCAAGGCAGGTCCATGCCACTTCCATTTTTTGAGCCTCTCAGCATATTAAAAAGTGGAGAAGAGCCAAAACATGACTATATAGAGTGTAGCTCGTTCCAAATGTTTATATTTAACAAATTATCATGTTCAATATTTAAAAATACAATGCAATGTAACTGTGCTACTCACAAAATAATTAAGATTCATTATCATCACAATGGCTATTCCACAATTTACTAAAGGTGATCCAGTACCAGGAGCAAAGCTTAAAGTTTTTTGATGATCATCTTTTTTCGAGCTTGTCGGCATGTCTTTGTCACTGTTTGATGACATCAAAGTCTCTCATTTTAGGCCTTTTCTCAACGGGAAACCAGGTCCACAGGGCCATTTTACCCCCCTCCCCCCATGGTTCAAGCTCCTGTCTTCAGACACAGACTAATGGACTAATCTCCTAATTTTTGGAAAACATAACTATGACTAGACTCTGCTAATTGCAGAGGAAACACATGGCTCTAACAACAATAACAATCACCACCAAACAGCTTCCTATTATTTATGAGTCTAAGGGTTTGTCTATACCTTCTCCTCGCTAACATGCTTTCCACAATAACTCCCTCCCCGTCACTCTTCTGGCTTGCCTCCTGCATCCCATCTACCTCTTCAACTCCAAATTTAAATAATGCTCTCCTTTTCTTTGCTTTTGCTGATGCTGTTCACTTTACCTGGGAAATACTTCTTATTTCTGCCACCAAATCCAACCATCGGCCAAAACCTTTTTCTTTTATGAAACTGTCAGTGTTCCTGACTTTTTTAAACCTTGATCGTATTTCATATATTTCTGTTATATAAATTATAATATAGGATACAATTATATGTGCATTTCTTTTATTTCCCCACAGCATTATAACTCTATCAAGGACAAGGAAAATCTTGTATACATCTCTCCATTACCTGTGTCCCCCAGCAAAATGTATTACACATGGTAAACATTCAATAAATATATATTAATTAGAAATTACGATAGTTGCAGATTCTGGCAACACGCTTACTAAAGTAAATATTTTTTGTGGTTTCGGTAACTTAAATACCCAATCATGTATTTAACAGCAGAGTTATGAAATAATACGCATAATAATTTAGATCTGCTATCCACTTCAAGCGTACCAGGCATAAAATATATGGTTCATAAATATTAAGCAAAGAAAGAAGTGTAATAATAATGCATCAATAATGCATCAATAATGCTATCGGCCCTCAAAAGTAAGATAAATCATAGTCATGATCTAGTTTAATTTCCAAGCAAAATCTAAGCCATATTTGAAATTCATATAAAGATGTATTACTTTTTTTTTAAATTTTAACTTAACTGAGTTCCTAAATGTCTTGGCAAGAGCTTTATAATATACAACAGATTCATTAGAAAGTTTAATCAGATCACTCAGGCATTTGTTCATATGGAAAGTTCATCCAAATGTATCAAAACTCTTAGCCAATATCAATATAACTATAATTAAGAATATATTCAGCAATAATGCCATAATTAATGCTTATTCAAATTGCCAACTTCTTGGCAAATAAATTAATGTTATCCTGGTAGGCCACTTGTATTCAGTCCCTGGAGTTAAAATAACTTGGCTGGACTCCAACTACAAATCACTTAGGAGGGAAAAAGATCATTTTGTTAGTGAGATTTCACTGCATCAAAGGGGATACATAATCTAGAAAAATAATAACCTACTTACATGTACTTAGTGAGTTTTCAACCTAATCCTGTTAGGAAAATAAGATTGTGTATCTATTTTAAAATCACAACACAAGTAATACAACTAATTGAGAAAAAAAGTAGTATTAGGGTATCCTATCAAAAATTTTAAAGAAAAAAAGGCCAGGTTTCCCTAGGACTTTCTTGCCTTTCAACCTTTCAACCTGTGCCAGCCCCTTACAGCTCAAAATAATAGACAGCTATATGCCATTTTAAACAGGAAATAGGAAAAAAAAGGAAAGATGAAGCACCCAGCCTCCCCTTCTGTTTGCTGCCCACTCTGCTCATTAGTTGATTGCATCATTGTGGCTCATATCATTATCACTCTCCTAAAACTCATCTCTTAAATGTTAAAATAATTTTTCAATGAGTAAATCTATTGAGCTGATTTCCTTCTCCTTATTTTCCCTAGAAATTCTACATTGGTGACCGCTTCTCTCCATGAACATTAATGAAGATTCTTGGGATTTTTGTTTGTTTTAGTTCCTTTTCTAGCTTTTCTTGCTATCCTCCAATGAACAGGTCTTCCCCAAAGTTGACCTTTTTTTCTCTTTCCCTGGGAATCCTCATGTCTATAATTATCAGATCCATACAGATGACATGAAGATCTGAAATCTCTTCCCCTTACAGTTCTAAAGCTCTCCTTCGTTCCCATCCAACAGTCTGACTTTCTTGTGAACGTAACCACCTGCATATTGCATTGATACCTCCAACTCAAATGGTCAAAAATCAAATACACACCTTTCTCTTCTCTAGTATTGCCACAAACCACACACACACAACACAAGAAAACACACAACTAAAACACTTCTCCCAATTTCCCAATTTCTCTTACCGAAGACACTTTCCCCCTAGAGGAACGTGCTTGACACTTTAGTGTCAGATTTGACTGCTTCTAGCCCCTCACTTCCCACTTCAGGGGAGTCTGCCTCTCCAGTGTCTCTCCTGTCTTTGCGTTTCTCATAATACATACTCCAGAGCCAGCTCTTATTGGCTCTTACCTAGAATAAGAAGAAAAAGTCCTCTGTCTACCCCTAGCCATCCCATCCCTAATGCCAGTCTCACGTTAATGTGCTAGGGAATAGCTCTGAGTGTTCACTCAGGTCTTAAATACTCACTATTCTCCTTTTGTCATTTTATTTATTTATTTATTTTTTGACAAGTGTTCCATGATTCATTACCTGAGTATAACACCCAGTGCTTGTCATTTTTTATAGAGAAACTGCATACCTGGCTTTCCACTGATCAAACCTGGTTAACCTTTGCTCAGGTGACGTTAGTTTCCTATGCTCTCTTTCATGTGCCACAAGCCATAGGAACTTGGCCTACTGTTAACTATGTGCTTGGGATTCTTTGTCCTGCCTTGAGCCTAAACACACATGAGCTAAGTTGTTCCTGAATGACCACTCTCACCTTACTATGTTTAAGGACAGAAAAAATTTAGGCCCCAGCTAAAGATGCCATTTCCTAGTCTCCCTTACTGCTGAGTGTGACCATATGGCCGTATTTTGGCCAATGAGATAAAGCAGGCGGATAACATACCTAACGCTTCCTGATTGTGCCTTTAAAAGGAAGAAGCATGCCCTCCACTTCTTTCCCACTTACCATCTTTGACCATGCAGATGCCAGAAACACCCTAGCGGCTGGGGAACAACAAGGAGTTTGGTTCCTAAAGAACCTCCTGGAGCAGAGCCATGTTCTCCGATCCCCCTTTCCCAGACTACTTGCCGTTTGGATCTTTGTGTGTGAGAGAAATAGACTTCTACCTTGTTTAAGCCTTTGTTATTTTGGTTTCGGTTAAATTAGCCAATATGACAGGCCATCTGATAAACACAATCTCCTCAACACCTCTGCTACTTGTGAAGACTGATGCCCTGTGTGGCTCGCGAGATACCGCACCACAAGAAGGAGGTAAGCAGTAACACTCCTGAGCTTCGAACGCCAGGAGAAAGGTTTAATTGGTATTACACAGAGAGGAACATAGTGCAAGAAATGGAAAAACATATTTTCAGTTTGGGCCCTAATAAGAAAATAAATCTTCCCTGGAAAAGGCCCACAGCTACAGTGCAGTCAAGGTAGATAGAAAATTAGAGAGCTACAGCAAACACACCATTTCTATTAGAAAGAAAAGGAGAGGGGGGGCGGAGCAAGATGGCGGAGGAGTAGGAGACCTGGATTTCGTCTCCTCTCAGGAATTCAGCTGGATAGGGATCAAACCATTCAGAACACCTACAAACGCAACAGGAGATCGAAGAAAAGAATAGCAACAACTCTCTGAACAGAAAAGCGACTACTTTCTGGAAGGTAGGACGTGCGGAGAAGTGAATCCGAGGCGATATTCGGGAGGATAGACAGAGGGGGAGGGGCCTCCGTCGGCCGCTTCTGGCAAGTGATAGAGCAGCAGAGCACAAAATCGGAACTTTTAGAAGTCTGCTCTGCCGAGGGACGTCACTCTGGTGGCGAAGTGGGGGGTGGAACCCTCGCGGGACAGTGTGGTCTCAGGACCCTCGGGGTCACAGGAAGACCGGGGGTGCCTGAGTGCGGCAGAGCTCCCAGGTATCGGAGCAGGGAAGCCGGCTGCAGAGACGGAGCCCAGGCGCGGGCTCTCAGCTCGGGGTTGCCATAGACCGTGATCCGCGGCACAGTCAGGCCACTGCTCCTCCAGCAGGGACCCAACAAGCGGCAGATCCGGGGAGACTCACCTTCTTCCCCCGGGAGGAGAGGTGCGGGAGCGCACCGCGGGGATCTGCTGGGTTCGGAGACTCCACCCGGGGTCGGGTGCCAGATAGAAAGGCGCGGTCACAGGCCGAGTGAGCGCGGAGTGTGGCCGGAGACCGGGGAGACGGGAGTGACTGACCGCTTTTCTCTGGGGGCTCGCTGAGGAGCGGGACCCCGAGTTCTCGGCTCCGCCGGGGCGGAGACTGGGAGGCCGCCATTTTCACTCTCCGCCTCCAAAGCTGTACGGAAAGCTTGCAGGGAACAAAAGCTCCGGAGAGCAAACCCGAGCAGATTACTTAGCCCGGACCGGCAAGGGCGGGGCAATTTTGCCTCCGGCAAAGACATTTGGGAACCAAGGCAACAGGCCCCTCCCCCAGAAGATCAGCGAGAACAGCCAGCCAAGACCAAGTTTATCGATCAATGAGAACAGCAGAACTCCAGCGCTAGGGGAATACTGCACATAGAATTCATGGCTTTTTTACCATGATTCTTTAGTCTTTCAAAGTTAATTATTTTTTTTTTTTTTAACTTTTTTTCTTTTTTCCTTTTTTCTTTTTTTTGAATTTTTCTTTTTCCCTTTTTCAACCAACATCTTATCAATCCCTTTTTAAAAAAAAAAACATTTTTATTTTTCATTTTTAAAGTCATATTCTATCCCTTCATAGTAGTTACCCATATTTTTGGCATATATAGATAAGTTGTTCTCTCTTTAAAATCTTGAGATAGTTTCTTCTAACAGATGAAAATATAATCTAAATCTCTAGTGTATGGTTTTTTTCTACTCCCCTGCCTGATCACATTCTCTCCCTTTTTTTTTTTTTTTTTTTTTATCCTCTTCTTTCTTTTTTCAAACAACTTATCAAATCCTTTTTTAAAAAAATTTTTTATAATTTCCATCTTTACAGTCATATTCCATCCCTTCATCATATCAACCCTTATTTTTGTACATATACAAGTTTTTCTTTCTTTAAAATTTTGGGAGGGACTTTCTTTTAACAGACCAAAATACACCCAAAATCTAGTGTGTGGCACTGATCTATAATCCAGCCTGGTCATATTTGATCACATTCTGTTTTTGTTTTGTTTTGTTTTGTTCTGCTTTTGTTTGTTTTTATCTTTATCTTTTTCTTTTTTCTTTTTTTCTTTCCTTTTCTATTTTCTCTCTTTCCCTTTCTTTTCCCACTGCTTCAGGTCTTTTCTGATTTGTTTAGAGTATATTTTCTGGGGACGTTGTTACCCTGCTAGCATTTTGTTCTCTCATTAATCTATTCTGCTCTGCACAAAATGACAAGACGGAAAAAATCACCTCAACAAAAAGAACAAGAGGTAGTACCGACTGCCAGGGACCTACTCAATACGGACATTAGTACGATGTCAGATCTAGAGTTCAGAATCATCACTTTAAAGATACTAGCTGGGCTTGAAAAAAACATGGAAGTTATTAGAGAAACCCTTTCTGGAGAAGTAAAAGAACTAAAATCTAACCAAGTAGAAATCAAAAAGGCTATCAATGAGGTGCAATCAAATATGGGGGCGCTAACTGCTAGGATAAATGAGGCAGAAGAAAGAATCAGTGAGATAGAAGACCAAATGATGGAAAATAAAGAAGCTGAGAAAAAGAGAGATAAACAACTACTGGATCACGAGGGCAGAATTCGAGAGATAAACGATACCATAAGACGAAACAACATTAGAATAATTGGGATCCCAGAAGAAGAAGAAAGAGAGAGAGGGGCAGAAGGTATAATGGAGCAAATTATAGCAGAGAACTTCCCTAATTTTGGGAAGGAAACAGGCATCAAAATCCAGGAAGCACAGAGAACCCCTCTCAAAATCAATAAAAATAGGTCAACACCCCGACATCTAATAGTAAAACTTACGAGTCTCAGAGACAAAGAGAAAATCCTGAAAGCAGCTCGGGAGAAGAGATATGTAACCTACAATGGTAGAAACATTAGATTGGCAACAGACCTATCCACAGAGACCTGGCAGGCCAGAAAGGACTGGCAGGATATATTCAGAGCACTAAATGAGAAAAATATGCAGCCAAGAATACTATATCCAGCTAGGCTGTCATTGAAAATTGAAGGAGAGATAAAAAGCTTCCAGGACAAACAAAAACTAAAGGAATTTGCAAACACGAAACCAGCCCTACAACAAATATTGAAAGGGGTCCTCTAAGCAAAGAGAGAGCCTAAAAGCAACATAGACCAGAAAGGAACACAAACAATATACAGTAACAGTCACTTTACAGGCAGTACAATGGCACTGAATTCCTATCTTTCAATAGTTACCCTGAATGTAAATGGGCTAAATGCCCCAATCAAAAGACACAGGCTATCAGATTGGATTAAAAAACAAGACCCATCGATATGCTGTCTGCAAGAGACTCATTTTAGACCCAAAGACACCCCCAGATTGAAAGTGAGGGGGTGGAAAACCATTTACCATGCTAATGGACACCAAAAGAAAGCTGGGGTGGTAATCCTTATATCAGACAAATTAGATTTTAAACCAAAGACTGTAATAAGAGATGAGGAAGGACACTATATCATACTTAAAGGGTCTATCCAACAAGAAGATCTAACAATTGTAAATATCTATGCCCCTAACATGGGAGCAGCCAATTATATAAGGCAATTAATAACAAAAGCAAAGAAACACATCGACAACAATACAATAATAGTGGGGGACTTTAACACCCCCCTCACTGAAATGGACAGATCGTCTAAGCAAAAGATCAACAAGGAAATAAAGACTTTAAATGACACACTGGACCAAATGGACTTCGCAGACATATTCAGAACATTCCATCCCAAAGCAACGGAATACACATTCTTCTCTAGTGCCCATGGAACATTCTCCAGAATAGATCACATCCTAGGTCAGAAATCAGGTCTCAACCGGTACCAGAAGATTGGGATCATTCCCTGCCTATTTTCAGACCACAATGCTTTGAAACTAGAACTCAATCACAAGAGGAAAGTCAGAAAGAACTCAAATACATGGAGGCTAAAGAGCATCCTACTGAAGAATGAATGGGTCAACCAGGAAATTAAAGAAGAATTAAAAAAATTCATGGAAACCAATGAAAATGAAAACACAACTATTCAAAATCTTTGGGATACAGCAAAGGCAGTCCTAAGAGGAAAGTATATAGCAATACAAGCCTTTCTCAAGAAACAAGAAAGGTCTCAAGTACACAACCTAACCCTACACCTAAAGGAGCTGGAGAAAGAACAGCAAATCAAGCCTAAACCCAGCAGGAGAAGAGAAATAATAAAGATCAGAGCAGAAATCAATGAAATAGAAACCAAAAGAACAGTAGAACAGATCAACGAAACTAGGAGCTGGTTCTTTGAAAGAATTAACAAGATTGATAAGCCCCTGGCCAGACTTATCAAAAAGAAAAGAGAAATGACCCAAATCAACAAAATCATGAATGAAAGAGGAGAAATCACAACCAACACCAAAGAAATACAAACAATTATAAGAACATATTATGAGCAACTCTATGCCAGCAAATTAGATAACCTGGAAGAAATGGATGCATTCCTAGAGATGTATCAACTACCAAAACTGAACCAGGAGGAAATAGAACACCTGAACAGACCTATAACCACTAAGGAAATAGAAGCAGTCATCAAAAATCTCCCAAAACACAAAAGCCCAGGGCCAGATGGCTTCCCAGGGGAATTCTACCAAACATTTCAAGAAGAATTAATACCTATCCTTCTGAAACTGTTCCAAAAAATAGAAATGGAAGGAAAACTTCCAAACTCATTTTATGAGGCCAGCATTACCTTGATCCCAAAACCAGACAAAGACCCCATCCAAAAGGAGAATTACAGACCAATATCCCTGATGAACATGGATGCAAAAATTCTCACCAAAATACTAGCCAATAGGATCCAAAAGTACATTAAAAGGATTATTCACCACGACCAAGTGGGATTTATCCCTGGGCTGCAAGGTTGGTTCAACATCCGCAAATCAATCAACGTGATACAATACATTAACAAAAGAAAGAACAAGAATCATATGATCCTCTCAATAGATGCAGAAAAAGCATTTGACAAAGTACAGCATCCTTTCTTGATCAAAACTCTTCAGAGTATAGGGATAGAGGGTACATACCTCAATATCATAAAAGCCATCTATGAAAAACCTACAGCGAATATCATTCTCAATGGGGAAAAACTGAGAGCTTTCCCCCTAAGGTCAGGAACGCGGCAGGGATGTCCACTATCACCACTGCTATTCAACATAGTATTGGAAGTCCTAGCCACAGCAATCAGACAACAAAAAGAAATCAAAGGCATCCAAATCGGCAAAGAAGAAGTCAAACTCTCATTCTTTGCAGATGATATGATACTTTATGTGGAAAATCCCAAAGACTCCACCCCAAAATTGCTAGAACTCATACAGGAATTCAGTAAAGTGGCAGGATATAAAATCAATGCACAGAAGTCAGTGGCATTCCTATACACCAACAACAAGTCAGAAGAAAGAGAAATTAAGGAGTCGATCCCATTTACAATTGCACCCAAAACCATAAGATACCTAGGAATAAATCTAACCAAAGAGGCAAAGGATCTGTACTCAGAAAACTATAAAATACTCATGAAAGAAATTGAGGAAGACACAAAGAAATGGAAAAACATTCCATGCTCATGGATTGGAAGAACAAATATTGTGAAGATGTCAATCCTACCTAGAGCAATCTACACATTCAATGCAATCCCCATCAAAATACCATCCACTTTCTTCAAAGAAATGGAACAAATAATCCTAAAATTTGTATGGAACCAGAAAAGACCCCGCATAGCCAGAGGAATGTTGAAAAAGAAAAGCAAAGCTGGCGGCATCACAATTCCGGACTTCCAGCTCTACTACAAAGCTGTCATCATCAAGACAGTATGGTACTGGCACAAAAACAGACACATAGATCAATGGAACAGAATAGAGAGCCCAGAAATGGACCCTCAACTCTATGGTCAACTAATCTTTGACAAAGCAGGAAAGAATGTCCAATGGAAAAAAGACAGTCTCTTCAACAAATGGTGTTGGGAAAACTGGACAGCCACATGCAGAAGAATGAAACTGGACCATTTCCTTACACCACACACAAAAATAGACTCCAAATGGTTGAAAGACCTCAATGTGAGACAGGAGTCCATCAAAATCCTAAAGGAGAACACAGGCAGCAACCTCTTCGACCTCAGCCGCAGCAACTTCTTCCTAGAAACATCGCCAAAGGCAAGGGAAGCAAGGGCAAAAATGAACTATTGGGACTTCATCAAGATAAAAAGCTTTTGCAAAGCAAAGGAAACAGTCAACAAAACCAAAAGACAACCGACAGAATGGGAGAAGATATTTGCAAATGACATATCAGATAAAGGGCTAGTATCCAAAATCTATAAAGAACTCATCAAACTCAACACCAAAAGAACAAAGAATCCAATCAAGAAATGGGCAGAAGACATGAACAGACATTTTTCCAAAGAAGACATCCA
Source organism: Phoca vitulina (assembly GCF_004348235.1). NCBI lineage: Eukaryota > Metazoa > Chordata > Mammalia > Carnivora > Phocidae > Phoca > Phoca vitulina. Next base: position 30,954,135 of record NW_022589707.1, on the reverse strand, counting down.
AATGGCCAACAGACACATGAAAAAGTGTTCAATATCGCTCGGCATCAGGGAAATCCAAATCAAAACCTCAATGAGATACCACCTCACACCAGTCAGAATGGCTAAAATTAACAAGTCAGGAAATGACAGATGTTGGCAAGGATGCGGAGAAAGGGGAACCCTCCTACACTGTTGGTGGGAATGCAAGCTGGTGCAGCCACTCTGGAAAACAGTATGGAGGTTCCTCAAAAAGTTGAAAATAGAGCTACCATATGATCCAGTAATTGCACTACTGGGTATTTACCCCAAAGATACAAAAGTAGGGACCCGAAAGGCTACGTGCACCCCGATGTTTATAGCAGCAATGTCCACAATAGCCAAACTGTGGAAAGAGCCAAGATGTCCATCAACAGATGAATGGATAAAGAAGAAGTGGTATATATATACAATGGAATATTATGCAGCCATCAAAAGGAATAAGATCTTGCCATTTGCAACGACGTGGATGGAACTGGAGGGTATTATGCTGAGCGAAATAAGTCAAACAGAGAAAGACATGTATCATATGACCTCACTGATATGAGGAATTCTTAATCTCAGGAAACAAACTGAGGGTTGCTGGAGTGGGGGGTGGGATGGGAGGGATGGGGTGACTGGGTGATGGACACTGGGGAGGGTATGTGTTCTGGTAAGCGCTGTGAATTGTGCAAGACTGTTGAATCTCAGATCTGTACCTCTGAAACAAATAATGCAATATATGTTAAGAAAGAAAAAAAGAAGAAGAGGAATGTAGCAGGAGGGGAAGAATGAAGGGGGAGAAATCGGAGGGGGAGAAGAACCATGAGAGACGATGGACTCTGAAAAACAAACTGAGGGTTCTAGAGGGGAGGGGGTTGGGAGGATGGGTTAGCCTGGTGATGGGTATTGAGCAGGGCACGTTCTGCATGGAGCACTGGGTGTTATGCACAAACAATGAATCATGGAACACTATATCTAAAACTAATGATGTAATGTATGGGGATTAACATAACAATAAAAAAAAATTAAAAAAAAAAAAAAAGAAAGAAAAGGAGACATTTTGAAGAGCACAATAGAGAGAAGTAAAACCAACATGAACATCACTCATTTGCTCATACAAGGGCTTAGAAATGGGAAATAAGGAGCAGGAAGAACAAGACTGCAATCCCAAAGCGGACCGGCATCGTAGTACGCACATTACGGGGGCTGGTGAGGAAGAGAAGTGGAATTGGAAAAGCACAGGAAGGAACTAACAAGGGATCAGAACAGATGTAGAACCTCAACTAAACGTTATGACAATCTCTGTGGTAGGGAAACATCCTGAGTTGATACCTGAACCCCACTGAAACATATTTATGGTTATCTGATTATTGATCATATATGTGTTTATGTTAAACAGTAGTGGTGAGAAAATGGTTTTCCCCAGATGCTGATCAGCAAGAGGCCAACAGAGTGATCAGGGACCCAGCAAAATCACGTTGTTTCTTCCCTGAGATAAGGAGGTACTCTGTTGCTACTGAGTTTGGTTCAATGACAAAGGGATTCCAACATCCAGAAATAGTCCTTGAAATAGACATGTTTGGTACACAAATTCTGTATTTCAATTCTTTCTGGTTCAACTTTCTAAGAAGCAGGTAGTTTCTCAGATCTGGCAAGACCCTAAATCTTCTTTCAGCCTCACAAGCAACCGTAAGCCCCATCATGGACCCTGGATAAAGGAAAGACAGGTTAACATATGCTACAACTCCCTCCTAGTTTCTGTAGTCTTGGTATCTTTAGCCAAATGAATCACAAGCTGTGTGTGTTCCCTACCTATCTAAAATCCACCAGAAAAACTACAGTTGTAAAGAAATACAATTCTACAGGTTAGGTCATTTTCAACAGATCCTTTTGTAGCATTTATAAAATCCTGAAGTAAGAAATCCCTCCAGATATAATACACATAAGACGCCATAGAACACGGTACTAAGAGCATGGGCTTCTGCACCAAACACACTGAGAGTTAAATCTCAGCTTTACCAAAGTAGGAGGTAATTTGGGGGAACTTATAAAACATCTCTGAGGTTTGGTATATTATACTATAAAATTAAGATCAAGTAACAACACAGACAAGCATACGTTGCATCTGCAGTAAGTGCTATGACAAGTCAAAAAAACTGTAGGAGTCGGTTCCAGGGCACCTGACTTAGTTTGAAAAATCAGGAAGGCTTCTCTGAAGAAGTAATATTACAGCTAAGATCTGAAGGATAAAAAGTGTTAAGCAGGGATTGGCAAAGAGTTCTAGGTGAAGAGAGCATCAGGGAAAATGGCCTGGGGTGGGAGAAAGTAGAGCACACTTTTGGAACTGAAAGAAGGCAACTGTAGTTGGAGCACAGGTGGTGGGTGGAGCTCAGCGTTCAATGAAATCAGAGAAGTATGCAAATGTCAGCCATTCTAAGACAGCACAAGCCACCACCAATAAGGCTCTGAGGTAGCAGGACGACAGGCAGACGGTAAGTACTTAGTAAATATTAGTTCTATCGTCAGTGGTGGGAAATAGCAGCTGAGCTGGGTAGACGTTGACTTAAGATCGTTGATTCTGGGACCAGAAGACAGGACCACTAAGCAGTCCCTCCTTATAGAACTGTATCTTTAAAATCCTCTTTCTGTCTGAGTGGGCTGCAAGAACACACAGGCCTTTTTCTTATTTTTCTCCATTTTTACTTTTGAGACAATTGTAGATTCACATGCGGTTGTAAGAAATAATACAGACAGATGCTGTATAACTTCACTCAGTTTCCCCAATGGAATCCTTTTGCATAACTATTGTATAATATCTCAGCCAGAATACTGCCACTGATAGAACCCATTGACCTCATTCAGATTTCACCAGGTTTATATGTACCTGTGTGTGTGTGTGTGTGTGTGTGTGTGTGTGTTCTATGCAATTTTTCCACATATATAGATTTAGGTGACTGTTGCCATCGTCAAGATACAGAACAGTTCCATCATAAGGAGCCCTCATGTTATCCTTGAATCGCCACACCCACCCACCCCCCTCCCTCCCTCCCATCTCCCTAAACCCAGGCAACCACTAATCTCTTCTCTTATCTCTGTAGTTTTGTAATTTCAAGAATGTGATATAAATGGAATCATACCAAATTTACTTTTGGATTTTTTTTTTCACTCAGCGTAATCCTTAGAGATCCATCCAAGTTGTTACATGTGTCAAAAGCTCATTTCTCTCTACTCCATAGTATAGACGTACAGAGTTTTGTTTCAGCATTTGCCTGCTGAAGGCTCTATGAATTTTCTCTACTTCTGGTTATCACCAGTGAAGCTGCTGTGGACATTCATGTTCAGGGTTTTGGGTGAACACATGTTTTCATTTCTCTGGCATAGTTACCTAAGTGTACCATTGCTGGATCATGGTGCAGTCACATGCTGTGTTTTACAAGAGACTGTTAAACTATTTTCCAAAGCTGCAGGATCATTTACATTCTACTTCACACATTACATCCCAATAATGTATGGATGAGCCAGGATGGCATTTGGTGCTGTCACCATTTTGGCCATTCTAATAGTTGTGTAGTAATATCTTATTGTGGTTTTAATTTGTGTCTCCCTAATAACTAATGATGTTTAATATCTTTTCATGTGCTTAACTGCCATCTGTATATCGTCTTCAATTATTATTATTTTTTTTTTGTCTGTAGTTTTTGCCCATTTTCTAATTGGATTGTTTGGCTTTTTTATTGTTGAATTTTTGAGAGTTCTTATATATTTGGGGCATATGGTTTGCCCTGCAACCACCACTTCATCCACTCCCATACCTGCCTACTGTTTGTGTGGACACTTTCTTTCCATAATATATTATTATTCTTAGGAGTAATCAATACCAATGAGAGCATATCTCCTTGTCCAAAACTGATGTTTCTCATGATATCTGGCTAGATTGGTCGCAGATCACTAAGCTTTTGTCCTCTTCCCAGTATGTCCTGAAAGAAATCTTTCCTTCTACTTGCCAACTCAAAAATCTTCAGTTACCCTCACTGCCTATAAAAAGTATGAATTTGTCAACCTAGCATTGAAGGGTTACCATAGTGTGACCCAAAGTGCCTCCCTCTTCCTACCTCCTCTGCCCTAAAATTTCTACCGCAGTCATTATACCCTAGAAATTGCCTCCAAAAAGACTTGGCAAAAGGCTCCCACACTGAGGACTATACTTGGTCTCCTAGGTTGGGGCTGTCATTGGAACGAGAGCATGTAGAGTTCTACAGTACAAGGTTCATAATCCTCTTATTCTGAAATTAAATGCCTCCTCCACACCTCCTTTCTCCAGCAATTATCAGCTCATCACTGCAAAATAGTAAATATTTTATCTAAGTAATCAAAGTTTGCTTATTTGGCAATATATATATATATACTCTGCTCTTTCAAATTTCCTATGTTCAAGTTGTTTCTCATGAAAATTTTGTTAACTCAAATATGGCATCACTCACATGCCCTTGGCAGGGATGACTAGAAAGCTGGGCTCAGCTGGGACTGTCAACTAGAAAGCCAAAACGGGGCCAATTCAAGAAGGCAGTTACAGGGTAGTTGGGCTCCTAGCGTGGTGACTCAGGGATCCCATAAAGAGTTTTCCAAATGATAGGAAGTAAAAGTTGATATTTTCTGAAGGCCTGGGCTGGGCAACTGACACTGTGTTACTTCCACTGTGTTTGACTCATCAAAGCCACCAGAAAACCCTCTCAGAGTCAAGGGGGAGAGGATACAGGATTACATCTCTCAGTGCAGAGTATGTTAAAGAGTTTCTGGCAATCTTTAACCCACCACAGGATTTGGTGGTAGATTAGGAGAGAAATGCTCTGAGTTCTTAAATATGTGAAAATGCCTTCAGTCCGCCATTACAGAATAAAAGACAGACACCATCGAAAGTTGAAAATGAGATTTTCCTTTGAAAACAATGCTCTGTTTGAGGTTTGAGGTTTTTACGACCTCATACTTGGTTTTCAAGAATTCAGTATCTTCACGTGGATTATTGTGTGGGAGCAATCAAACGACAAATTTCCTTCTTCGGGTCTGGGTTATTGTCTTCTACTATTTTCTTGGTAAGTCTTTATTTTTTTTATTTTCCGTATTTTTTCTGAGGTTTCTACATTATACCTCCTTTATTGGTATCTATACCATACAGCTTTATTTTTCATACATTTTCTCTATCTATCCCCTTGCTCCATTTTCTGCATGATTTCCTCAGAGTTATTTTCTAACTCTATTGATATAATTTTGACAATCATATTTTTCATTCTCTAAGAGTGCGCTCTGGTTCTCTAATGGATCCTTTCTCTTATATTCTTAATTCTTAGTTTAAGAATACAAAATGCTCTCAAATATTTCTGAATGTCAGACGAATAAATAAAAAATAACATACATATATTCCCTGAATTATTACATTTCATCTGGATCAGCTTTCTTCTTTTTTTACTTGATCTTTCACTTTCATGTTGTTGGGTAGGAGGAAGGAGTTGTTGGTGTAGGCTTCATCTGCAGTTGTTTAAGAAGGATTTTTTCCTTGTTAGGTCTTTTCCATGAGTGGGAATTCTGACTGGGACATTTATTTGGGGTAGGGCAGCATAGAAGGAAGGAATCAAAGTCAAAGGGTTAAATTTATCAGCTCGCAAATGAAGGTAAAAGAGTGGGAAGCCACCTGACAGATTTAATCAAGCCCCCACAACTTTTCAACTGACAAAACAAGAGGAGGTTTACTCTCTTTGTTCTGGAACATCACTATCCATAAAGAAGCCTTAGCTTTCCCAAGTCAATCCTTCAATTTCTTTATAGAAGAATCATCTGCTTTCTTGTTGGTGGTGGTGTTGTTTTAAGTGAACACCTGCCATATGAGTCTGTTCTAAGAACCGAAATTGGGGAGAGGGATGGAGAGACTCTCCATTAATCCCTGCTTATAGCTGTACTTTTGACCAAAACCCCTATGGACCTTGCTAACTCTCAGCCCAGAATCCATCTCCTCTGAAAGGTTTATCCATTTTTAAATATCTCATGAGAGATGGAAGGCAAGCACATATTCCTGGTCTACTGCCTCTAACTAAAAGTTCTTAATAATCTTTTATATATAGTCTCAACTTAGTGGTGGTAATAGCTCTTGCCTTTACATATTTCAAAGGATCACCAAAAAATCATATGAGAGGACAGAAAAGGAAGTTGGGTGATAATATATCTGGATGAAGGTGGGGCTTCATTTTATAAATGCCTTTTATTAAATACCATTTATAATGTATTAACAGGTGCTCATTAAAAAACAGATGGGTGATTCCTCTGGGATAGGCTGAAAATATGGAATGTCTTACCAATATTTTGACATACTCTTGTCTGTTTTGCAAATGTTCAAAACAGATCATAAAAGAGCTAGAAAAGCCAAAGTTAGCAGAAAGAGCATTAACAAGAACCGCTTATCGATGTTCTATGTTGACAATGATTATCAATTGGCCAGTTCATCAATGTGTCAAAAGTTGGTGGTAATGTGTAGACCGAGCATTATCAATGACTCACAGGTTATCCTCTGCATGTACAATCACAGTGTAGAGACTTCACTGTCACAGAGGATTCACCAAAACATCAGTTCTAAATCTTTAACACAGGCACCAAAACATCTGTCAGTTGTTATTATACAAAACATTATTTTGCTGCTATAAAATAAAATAATGTAGTATTTAATTATTTCCAACATCTTTTTAAGCAATCTTTCATGAGGGTCCCAACATAACTAAAAGCCAGTGAGGCATAACTTCAACGTACATATTTTTCATACCTTATATTATTGCATTCAATCATGTATGAAAGTATGATAAAAATATAAAACTATTAAAGAGATATAGTAAGTCCTTTAAAAATGCTTTGACAGATTCATTTTAAAGATTTAAAAAAAAAAAACTTGCGAGGGCAGGTTAAAATCAGCTGCTTTTATATCAAAAAGGAGATCTTGTTTCATTATAACTAAGTATTTGAATAACTACTGTTATGGAATTTGGAAGGTGATTATAACTTACATGACTCAATTAAAGAAACATTTATTAGAACCTCACAATTAATTCTCTGTCAAAATCCTTCATGGTTAAAACACGATGAAAATGATATTTAAGTGTCAGGCCAATTTCCAATATGAACCATTAACAGCGTTAGTAGCACACTAAGGTCAAGCTACAATTCCCAATTTGTAATGGGATGACTCAGACTTTTTTACTCACCAAAAGAGTTCCACCTGACATCACCCCCAAGACCAGTCACTCAGAGAAACAGACCTACAATCCACTTCAATGCTTGTAAGACAGAAGAAAACAATTGGGGCAGAGAAATTTCGACAGCTATGGGTGACAAAACTGACCACACCCAAATTCTTCCAACAGACCAATGCCACCTAGATAGGGCCTCAAGGAGTTATAATGGAACTGAGCAAACTAAAATGGAACATCAGGTCCCACTGATGCATAAAACATCAATGTATTATAATAGCTGTAGCTTTTTCTCCTTTACTTGACAAAACTAACTGAACTTCCGGATACCCTGAGAGCGAAGTGCCGGGGGTGTAAATGTAGAGATCCTGTGGCAGACCAGCAGAATTCTGAAAAGAAGTTTAATAACAGCAGCACCCAGGAAAAGAAGTGAGATGCAGGCAAAGTTACCCTAAAGAATTCTCAGGTCCTCAAAGAGAGGAGCAAGACTGGCTATTATCCAAATGCATAAACAATATAGGAGAAGAACGTGTTAATGGATGAGGTTGGTGGGGAAAAAAGAACAAGGAATGAAGTCAGGCAGCAACCAAACTAGCCAAAGTTTTATACAGCAAGGTCTTCAGGGAAAGAGAGGATGAATTTGGGGGAGTTGGGCTACCTGTTCCTTTCACTAAAGATGTGTGTCTGTTTTAAGACAAAGATGCTTCTTCAGAATTCTCTATGGCCCAGATGAGTGGTTTCCAATCCTCTAAGCCTTGAGTTTTTGCAGCCCTTTCAGAAGCTGCAGTGGGAAAAGGGGGAGGGTGCAGGGTATGGAGGGTCTAGAACACTTCTGTTTTCATTGGCTATACACTTCATCCATGTCTCTAAAAACATGGAAAAACTATGGGCATAGTTGAAATTGTTTCTGCTGTTCTCACTGCAGATTCACCACATGGTCTTCCAGATAGGGTCTCAGTTTCCCTGCATCCTGGCTCTGGAAATTATCATGGGCAACAGTCTCAAGTGATTGAGGTCACTAGAAAGGAAGACTCTTTTTGGAAATAACACACTTGCACTCTGTTTGCTTTGTCTTGGTGTAAGTGACTCTTAGGAGTTCGGTGAGGATGAGCCAGTGCACAGGAGACCCGGTATCTTGGGGAATGTGGATAAAACCGTTTCCCAAGCTGCACATCCCAGGACTGTAGCAATGATGCTATGCTTGTGATGCCTCCCTATATATCTCCTCTGAGAAACCAGAACATTCTCTTGCTTACACACATTGCCACTGGGACCTTCAAACCATAAGTGCCCTTTGAGAAAATTTTTACACTACTATGTCATCATTGTTATTAGTCTTAGTTGATGTTAGCATTTGATCATACACTGAACCAGAACAATCTGGGTTTAGTCTGGTTTTAAAACCTTTTTTCTTTTAGATTTATTTATTTATTTGAGAGAGAGAGAGAGCACGCACGGGGATGGGGGAGGAGCAGAGAGAAACTCAAGCAGACTCTGTGCTGAGCGTGGAGCCTGACGTGGGGCTCGATCTCATGACCCTGAGATCATGACCTGAGCCAAAACCAAGAGTTGGATGCTTAGCCGACTGCACCACCGAGGTGCCCCAAGGTTTTAAAATTTTATTACTGATAATTTGTTTGACCTAATTTTTCTTCACTCTAAGTGGAGAGAATACTAATCCATATCCTCTGTTCTCCATCTTAGAGGCTTGTATGATCCAAGTCCAAATAATATATTCTTTTTGAAATAGTATGTGAGCTATTAAACTACTTATTTCTTACATATTCACTCACTCCCTTACTTAATCAAAATATCATCAAAATATCCCTTAGATAAAGCCAGAGGGCATAAAAAAATCTTTTGGTTTTGTAAACTATAAAGTACTATACAAATAAAAAATTATTACTGCCATTAAAATGTCAGTGTTCTTAATCATGTAAATCGCAGATAGATTATAGTTGAGCACAAAATATCACAATAAACACTAAATTTGGTAAAATAAGAAAAAATGTTTGGGTGATGCAGTGTCATAAATTCCAAATCAAGTATTCTTTCCCCACTCCTCTGAATACATCTCTTATTTTGTGATTGGAAATTTCACTTAAACCAAATTTTCATTAAAAAAAATATGTAACAATTCAAAAGATACCACTTTGTATATTCTCAATTAGTACATATTGATACATTTTAGAAAGAAAGCCATGAATCATGGCCAAACATCACAGATTCTCTGAAAAAGCAAGAGACAATGAGAATAATGCACCCCAATACAGCTCCGCAAAGTCTGAAGTCTGGAGGCAGACCACCTCGGCGGGGACACTTGGTTTCACCACATATTATCTTAGTGACTTACGCAAATTGTCAAAAAAAGGAAATAATATCCCAACTTCATAGAGTTGCCATGAGGCTTAAATAATGCTCAGAAAGCACTTAGCCTAGCACTTGTCAATGACTACACATCTGATAAATGTTAGTTGACATGACTGCTATTACAGTTCCAAATTTCCACTCCTACCTCCTTTCAAAAAGGATGTTCTAAGATCTTCTGAGAAACAAATCATTATCCCCAGAATGAAAGCAATACCATGGCACATAACATCTAACCAGAGCTGAATAAAAGGAAAGGTGTTCTCAACCACCCGTCCCTTTCCAAGAATGCAAAGCTTTACAGATTCTGCATGAAGCATGTATTTCTTGTGATGTACTCAGTGACTTATATATCTGGGCATGGTTATTTATTCAGTGCATGCTGTAGGGGTGGTTTATTTCTTTACAGAAATAAATTCATTAATAAAACAACTAGGCATTTGGGAATATATACAAGTTAGATTTTGAAATCACAGGGTGGATGTGCAAAGGAAAACAAAAATATTGTCACTTATCACATCAAAGCTATTAAATAAATGTAGCTAAATCTATTTCAATCTGTCCCAGGTTGCAATAGATCCAATATATGGCACAGCTACTAAGTCCCCATGAGCAACTCAGGAGCCCCTCCTAAGGGCAGCTACTTTTATCACCAGAAGGGTTGGAATATGTGAATTCACTATTTCCAGATTCAAAGGACTTGTGCTTATATTCCTACCTATGTGACCACCACTGCAGTATTTCACTCTGCCGCTTTCCAAGTTGGTGGTTACATTTAGAATCCCACCTGCTTTATTGGAGGTCTGCAAACTGGTCTACCCAGAATGCCTGGCATACCCCCAGTCAAGATTGTTCCAGCATTATGCTCTCTCTCTTATAGGCTAAAAAAGAAGGAAATCAGATACAGTGTTTCTTTTTATTATTATTTTTTTAAAGATTCTATTTATTTATTAAAGAGAGAGATAGAGCACGAGCAGGGGGAGGGGCAAGGGGAGAGGGAGAGGAAGAAGCAGACTCCCCACTGAGCAGGTAAGCCTGACGCAGAGCTCCATCCCAGGACCCTGGGATCATGACCTGAGCTGAAGGTAGACACTTAACTGACTGAGCCACCCAGGCACCCCCAGATACAGTGTTTCTTATTAGCAACAACACTTCTGTTTCATAAAGTAGCCCTTGGAAATCACCAAGCAGTTTTAACCTGTATGTAAAGCCAAATAAGACCTAAATCACACAGAGAAAAGAAGCATATGCATACCTTGCTATGATACAGTTTTGAGAAACCACTTAAATCTAGTATTGACATCACCAATCTACACAAAAACTACCCTAGCATCTGTTGATCACATACAGTCAGAGTCCTGAGTTTGCAATTGCTTCAATTAAGCAAATAATTAGTCTACACAGTTCATGACTTACTGAGGAGTCACAACTGTGAATGGCCAGACTGCTTTTGGTAATTAAACAGTTACTAAAGGCCTTTAATCCCTTTCTTTGGGTGTGATTTTGAAGACAGTAATTCAGGAGAGGGTAAAGAATGCAAGTGTATTCTTTGAAAAGATCTTCCTTTCTAGTCACTAAACGATGACCGCTGCCCTCCAGGATAAATCTTTCTAGCTACAGGATGCATGAAAACTGAACTAGTAGCTTAATGAACATGGCTTAGTGAACAATAGAACACGATGTACAATATAGAAACTAGTTTCAACTAGGTCAGCGGTTTTCCCAATTTTTTAAAACTACAGACTGCTTGGTATTGGATCATTGCTGATGAAAGCCGAACTGTTCTAGTCCCTACACACACCCTGTCCCCTCTACTGACTCTCAAGGGGATCACCCAGGTCTGGGCCTGGAAGGCATTCTCATGTTTTAGGGTACTATACCTCATATGTGGTTTAAGAAAGACTCAGCTGTTGCTGTCATCTTATAAATATATATTAGTGATGATATATAAATTTGATCTTGAATGCCAAAGCAGTCAAAAAGTAGTAGCTGATCAACTTGAAAATCTAAGGACAATTTAAGACTAACCGAGAAAGAAAAGAGTACAATGAATGATAGTACCATGACTGATAAGGATATAACAAAGGAAAAAAGACAGCATTTGTATCATATTATTTGCCCTCTGCATTGTATCATGTGCTTTTTTTTTTTATAGGCTCATAGCCTTTTAACACAAAAAGTGATTTTATAAAACAACCAGTTTAATCCCCTCAAGCAAAAGCACATTTTCCCACAACAGCCATTTATTTTAATATTCATTCATTCACGAGACATTTATTAAGCGCAAATCGTTGACAGATGCTACACTGGGGGAAGCATATTTCCCTGTTTTTCTATTTCTTTCATGAGTAACAGTTTTATTCAGTGTCCCAGATGCCAAAGTCCTCACTGTCATCAGGTGACTGTCACCAGTCCCTTCTAGGATCTCAAAATCTGATTGTTCCAGCTGCCTCCATATCTGAACCACTACCACCAGGCTCTGACCTTTGGAGACCAAATTCTTCTCTTTTCCTTCCTGAAACCCTGTCATAATCATGGAAGCTTTCTGAGAAGCCATCTCCTTTCACCCAGCCAAGGAAATCGCTCTAGGAACTCTCTCCTCTATCATTTCCTTCATCAATTTCTTTCTCTCCCCTGGATTGGTCCTCTTAACACACACATATGCTCCCTTGACCCCACATCTCTGCCATATTCCCAACTTCCCTACTTTCTTCTCTGTTTCTCTTCAACCTATGTCGATTGGACTTTGGTTCCTACCATCCCATCCAAACAGCTCTTGCTAGGGCCTCTCCATGTGACATGGCTGATCACTCTCTCCCTGAAACAAGTACTTCACTGGGTTTCTGAAATACAATCTTTTCTTCATTCTCCTTCTGCCTTATCAGCTGCACCTTCTCAGTCTGCCTTGTCAATTTTTCCTTTTCTCCCTGACCTCTAAATACTAGAATTCCGCAGGGCTGGCCTCATGCTTCCCTTCATCCCCACTCACTCACTAGTTAACCTCATCTGGTCTCATGTGTTTAAATACCATTGATAGCCATATGTGTGTGTGTGTATATATATACAATACACATAAGTACACACACACACACACACACATATTCATTCCAAACTTCTTCCTCTGGATTTCAAATTTGTGTATCCAACAATCTAGTTGTTAAACCGCTTGCACCTAAAACTTAACATATCCCTAACAAAAGGCCTGATTCTTCACTTTCCACCTGATTTCTGTCTTCCAAACTGCAGTTAATAGCAACTCCATCTTTCCAGGCTAAAAACATGAAGGCATTATTGATTCTTCTCTTTAGGTCTCACCTATATCCAATTTATCAGCAAATCTTGTTCACTTTCTCTTTAAAACATAACCAGAATCCAACTACTTTTCACCACTTCTACTGCCATTGGTCCAAGCTACAATCACCTCTTTCCTGGACTACTGCAAGAGGCTCCTAACCTCTTTTTTTTTTTTCTTGCCCCTCCCTATTCTCTGTTCTCAACACACCACCAGTGTGAATCTTTTGCCATGCCAGATCGGCACAGTGCTCTGCCCACACCCACCAATGGCCTCGAAGGCCCTAGAGAGCAGGCCCCCCCCAGTTTTTCCCTGCAGTCATCTCCTTCCATCCACCCTCTCTGGCCCTACCCTCACTGGCAATGGCTGTCCTATGCTTTGAGCATGGCGCAGCTGGTACTCAGGGACTTTGCAACTGATAGTCTCTCTGCCTAGATCACTTTTGCCCAGATATCTGCAGGGCTCCCTCCCTTGTCTCCTTCAAGTCTCTCTGGCCAAAATGTCATCGTATTGGGAAAAGTCTTCCCTGACAATTATATAAAAGACACCCTCTTGCAGGCTCCTAGGCACTTCCTATCCATTTTAAACTTTATTTTTAACTCTAGCCCTTACATTTATGGCCACAAGCACACAAGGTTACCGTTGTTGTTTACCGTTCTGTCTCCTCCCCCGTCCCTACATACATACAGAACAGTGTGGGTTGCATGTGGACAGGGACTTTGGTCAGCTGCATTTACTGTTACATCCTCAGGGACCACAATAATGCCTGGCACGTAGTCAGCACTCAAAACTATTTGTTGTATGAGTATTGAGGAGGAAAATACAACAGAAACATATAATACTGGCCTTTCTTGAGTTATAAAGAATTAATTGGAAATTCCCAGAAATTAAATAGGCTATTCTAAGCAAAAGTGGAAATATGCACTGATCCTGTGCCCCATTTAGTAATCCTGGAGGTCAGTTACTCATGAAGGATCCCTCCCCCAGACACACACTAGTCTCAGCGTACACTGATTGTTTTCACATCTAAATATTTTTGGCATGTGTGATCTATAACACATAATCTAGCATTTACTTCAATATTATTTTTTTTCTGGCTGTTCTTTTAATATAATCATAAGTATTTATTGTTTATCTACTATGTGCCCACCATAACAATCTGTCAGGGTATCTTCTCCCTAAACACAATAAAAACCTTGGTATCTGGCCTTATCGGATTGTTCTAGACAAGAAAAATTTTGCCACTTGAGTACCTCTACTATTACAGACCGTTCTTTTGGTTTAACCAAAATGGGTGTCCTAATTATTTGGTAAAAAGCTATAATACAACGATATTAATAACACTATATTAGCAAGTCAAATCAATAGCAACCGTAATGCAGAACATACATGTATTTCTCGGCCGATTTTTTCACATGAATTTCGATGGTAACAATTTTCCTAAGACTGTAAAGTCCACCAGGGCAGAGACTATGTGGAGCTCAGTGCACCTAGTGGAGTACCTCACACGTAAGAGGCCCTAAAATCATGCCAATAATGATGAACCATGGCATGAAGCAAACGTATATAAGAGTATCTTGCAGATGAAATCATTCCATTTAAATTGTTAATCTGTGCAAATTTAAAATTTTGACATACTGAAAATGTTATATATGGCCTTAACCACATTTATTTTTTGTGTTTGTTTTCAGTCTGTCTCAAAGTGAATAAAAAAGAGAGAGTCAAGCTTTGGCAACTGTAGGCACAGTGCAAAGGCTCACAAAGCCACCTCCATTCATATTCATATCCCACCATGGAGAAAGGATTTTGGGTTCTTGGAGCATCCTGAGTAGAAGCTGAAAGATAAATGCTATGGTTTTGAGAGTACTGCAAAAGCACTGAAGAGAAATTAAACAAAGGCTCCAAACCTTATTTGTGTTCTGTAACACTGCTTCAAGGCAACGTTTTTACTTTTAAATGTATGCCCTCATTTACTTAGGAAATTAAGAAATGAACTCCCTGTGTCAGTGTCCCTGCTACCAAAATAACGTAGCCATCGGCTGATTTACAATTGAATCCTAATTGAACAGTTATGGTTTTAACTATATCAGCATATCTGCAGGTTCCTTAGATAAATATTCCAAGCAATTCCCATAGATTTTATATGCAAAGAAAAGAGTAAAGAAAGTCTTAGAGCAGACAAGGTTCTGTGGAATATTTAGCATATCGTTCTGCTTATTTTTCTTAGATCTATCTCATTTTTGACACACATTTTCAAAGACCTATTTAAAATATAAATGTTTTCATTAACAACAAATAAGAGGGTTTAGAGAAATCAGAGTCTTCTGTCTTTAGTAACGTAACAGATATTTTAGTTTAACAATTATTTATATGGAGACAGACCTTAACTTCCTTCCTGTTACCCTGTTCTTTTTCCTCCCAGTGCCAATAATCATGTTTAATCATTTTAATGATTTCTTCGATTCACATGGCAGTATATTCACTTAGATGCCTTCAGAGGAGGAAAAACCAATCATAAAGTAGCACACCCTCACACATACATATAAGGGAGCAAAAATGGATACTTTACATTAGAGCTATAGATAATTTATAATTCAATTCAGCATGCTTACCTCAAAGACTCTTATTACTGACCATAATTTATAAAATTTTACAGCTGGAAGGGAACATACAGCTCTAGGCCAGACAACCATTTTGCACAGAAGGAAACAGTGGTTTGTGGGCATCTAATGGATGTTTCAAGGTCATACAGCCAGCTAGGTCGTCCACCCAGGTACACTGAGAAAATCAGATAACTGAAGCTCATGTTAGTGCACAGGGCAGCCTAGTGAGCATAAAGTTAGGAGAGAGTTGCAAGTATAGGCCATGTGTTGGCCTGAGAAAGAGCATTCTAGGCTCAAGACCACAAAGGTAGCCCAATTTCAACTGAAGCCAAGTTTGAGGGATGTCTTCAAAGATGGCTATTTAATGAGGCTATCAGAGCTAAAAAAAAAAGTCAAGATGTAGACCCAGGTGTTGACAGTGTCCCCAGGATAAGATGTGTCAAGTGGCCCATTACCACGGATGGCCAGAGAGTGCTGCACATACCAGCAGAGGAGGGTGACAATTAGGAAAGGGCTATAGAAGTGAGTAGCACAGAAGGGTAGAGGAACGGTCAGTGACTGCAGAGAGTAAGAAAAATCACAGAGGATTTTCAAATATGTGGGCCCAGTCACCACAGGAAAGAGAGATAATGGTGTGCTGGTTTAATCATGTGGTGTTATTGGGACTAAATTTTCAAGGGACTTCCATTTGCTGGGAGCAGTATTCATTAACATCCAATTCAGTGACGCTTATAACTAGCGTTGTGAGATTGTTTACCGGGAGAGATCCTGCTCTTGCCCTTTTCCTAAAGCCATGTGTACCCAAACGGACAGGTATATGTATTATCATTGAAGAATAAAAACACATGCTCAAGGGACATTTTCCTGCAGGGATGCAGCACATTTGAAAACAGTTTGCGGAAGAAAAGAGGCTCCTTACTATGTTATCCCTCTGAAATGAAACC
Organism: Phoca vitulina; assembly: GCF_004348235.1. NCBI lineage: Eukaryota > Metazoa > Chordata > Mammalia > Carnivora > Phocidae > Phoca > Phoca vitulina. The sequence goes on along the minus strand of NW_022589707.1, from coordinate 30,937,706 downwards.
TGCGGGGTGGGGGGGAGGTAACAAATGGAGAACCTGTGGGATATTAAAGCCTCCTTCTGTGGCCCACGATCATTCACTAGAGCTGAGTAATTATCCTCCTAGCCAAGACGTCTCTTTGACATGATTGGATAGTTTGTAACTTTGCACCAGGCAAGGAGTGAATCCTGGCACCTTGTTGAACTGATGACTTCAACAACTGAGAGAAAGAGTGTCAAGTGATCGTTTCTCCATAAAGAATGAATGAGGGAATAAACAAATGAACAAAGGGGGAAACTATTCATCTGCTTGTGTGATTTTGATAGGCGATGGATCCATTCTCACCAGGAAGAAACCGTGTCTTGCGTGGGGAAGGACAGGGCATCAGCTCGGAAATGGTACGTCTCTGGTAGGAGAAGAGAGCAGAATTCTCATGATGTGCCACTCCCTGTCATGCCACATTCCCCTCTGGGACCCTGAAGCCTGGGAAGTACATAACTGGGGCTCGCTTTTCCCGAGCATGCGGGAGAGCAATAGAGTCAAGTTATGTTCAATTCTTAGCTCCTGCACGTGGTGGGCCACATAGGTATTTGGTGAGATTGCGTGTGAAAAGAGGTACAGGGAAGGAGAATTCCATTAGTAGAGAAGCTGAGATGTGATGTAGACCAGAAGTACATGAATAAAAATAAATTTCTATGGCTTTTTCAGTTAATATTTGATCTAGCTAATTTTTATATGTACCATTTCTAATGAGATGTCCAAGCATGAGTTTTCAGGTTATGCAATACAATTGTTTCCATTATTATTTTGAATCTATATTGTGTTATTTCTCCAGAGAGCTTCAGTACTTCATACAATACAGCAATTGCCCTCAGAAATATCCTCACTAGATTGGCAATACTACTTCATAATAATGCAGCTAGTAAAATAAAAAATACTATTTCATATAGGCAAATAAACATGAATGCATTCATTTCCTCTACTTTTATAGCTTTTCAGTTCACAGTGAAGGTATTTACATATAGTAATCTTTTTTTTAAGATTTTATTTATTTATTTGAAAGAGACAGAGACAGCAAGTGAGCACAAGGAGGGAGGAGAGGGAGAAGCAGGCTCCCTGCTGAGCACGGAGCCTGACGCGGGGCTCGATCCCAGGACCCTGGGATCATGACCTGAGCCGAAGGCAGACGCTTAACTGACTGAGCCACCCAGGCACCCCTACATATAGTAATCTTTATATATGATCCTCACATAGAAGCAAATCAAATATGACTTGGAAAAGATACACACTTGACATTAAAAACATTTAAACAAACCTTAACAGAGATTGGGCCTTAAAGTCAAATAAATATAGATTTAGAAGTAACATTTATATATTTATATAAATTATTATATATTATCATATATTAGGCATATATACGTAAAGAGAGAGTTTTAGGTGAGGTGACAGTTGCTACATTTATATAGGATCACGGATCTGAATTCCGGAAATGACCCGGTCTAACCCCTTTCGATTACAGATTTATCCACAAAGGCTTTAGCCTTTATCTTCCAGATGAGGAAATGGAAGCTTAGAGAATTCACTGTGTCTTATTTCTTCAGAACTTGTTCAAGTCTTCTCAGAAGGCAGAAAATAGTCAAAATACTAAGTTATTGTAAGAAAATGTGCAATTAGGAAGAGGACAGGGGTTCCATACAGCCTACACACACTGCAGCTCTCATTCATTTAACACACTCTTCCTGCAGGACGCCTGTATTGTGTGTTGTGCTAGCCAGGCACTTGGAGGACAGCAGTGGGCGACCCAGGCAGGATTCCTGACCTCACGCACCTCACAGTCCACCGAGGGATACGGACAGGTAGGGAGGCAGCTGGAAGGCCCCAAAATAAAGGCTCCGAGAGGGGAGCATAAATGATGGCAGATGAAGTTGCTGGGGTAAGCACATGTCTGACTGCAGAAGGCCTTGTGAGCCATGCCAGGAAATGTAACATTATTCTTTTTTGAATTTTATTATGTTATGTTAATCACCATACATTACATCATTAGTTTTTGATGTAGTATTCCATGATTCGTTGTTTGCCTATAACACCCAGTGCTCCATTCAATACGTGCCCTCCTTAATACCCATCACCGGGCTAGTAACATTATTCTTAAGAACAACATGTTAGGAGTTTTAAGGAAGAGATGGATGTAAGCAAACGGTGGTTTAGAAAGACGACTTCTGTTTAAGGGGCAAGTCAAGGCACCAGACCAATGGGAAGGCTGCTGTAGTATCTGAGGCAGAACACAATGTCTTGCACAAGGAAATCAGGAGTCATGACAGAAAGAAGTGAAAGAATTTTGTGACTGACCAGATGTGAAATGGGAGGTGGATGAAGACAGAGATGGTGCCCAGCTTCCTGTTTCAGTAAATAAGGTAAAGAGGAAGCCATCATGCATTAAAAAAAATAAAATAAAAACCATAAAACAGGGGTGCCCGAGTGGCTCAGTCAGTCAAGTGACTGACTCTTGATTTTGGCTCAGGTCATGATCTCAGGGTCCTGAGATCAAACCCCGAGTCAGGCTCTGTGCTGGGCGTGGAGCCTAAGATTCTCTCTCTCCCTCTTCCTCTGCCCCTCCCCCTGCTAACTCTCTCTCTTTCTCTCTAAAAAATAAAAATAAATAAATAAAATAATAAAATAAAAACCAAAAAACAAACAAGAAACACAGGAGGAGAAAGAGGAAGCACTGAGTATAGGATATACATCGATCCAAACTAACCCCTCTCACATACAAACTCATATATACACCCCTGCTGGAAAGTGGGGAAAAGAATTTATTTTATAGCAAAGTAGCATAAGTCCCTGTAACTTAGGCGTTATTATAGAGTTAAATCTTAATTATGCAAATCTTACATTCAAGTTTAGTTTATCTGTGGCATATTTCAACAGATTAAACATGAAGTAGCCTGAGTTTATTTTTTTCTTGAAAAAAAATTCTGTTTAGTTCCTTGTGTAGTCTACATCCTACCAAGAAAATTCTTTGAAAGACAGGCATGGAAAAAGCTCCCTCAGGGAGGTCTTGACTTGGGGTTCAAGCCGGGAAAAAACAAACATACTTTCAGCTTTTCTTGACTCATACATTCATAGCAGAGCTTCATTACTTTGCTGACAATTACTTCTTAGAACCATAGGTACACACATAATCAGATCTAAGTACAAACTGCTCCTTAAATGTAAATATAAATGACTCCTGGATTAATTTTTGAGTTATTGACCTCTGTTAGCTCTTATAATCAGAAGTTGACCATGCATATGCATTTGTAAAAGACTTTTAGAATGATTTCTTGAATATGTGACAAAAAGCACAGGCAACAAAAGCAAACATAGACAAACGGGACTACATCAAACTTAAAAACCTGTGCATTAAAGGACACGAACAACAGAATGAAAGGCAACCTACAGAATGGAAGAAAATGTTTGCCAATCATGCACCTGACAAGCGGCTACATCTAGAATTTAAAAAAGAATTTCTACAACTCAAAAACAAAAATAATCCAATTTAAAAATAGACAAAAGACTTGATTAAACATTTCTCCAAAGATTATATACAAATGGCCAATAAATGTGTAAAAAAAAAAAAAACAAAATCCCAACATTACTAATCATCAGAGAAATGCAAATCAAAAGGACAATGATACATCATTTCACACCCATTAGGATGGTTACAATAAAAACCAGTGAGAAACAGAAAATAAGTGATGGCAAGGATGTGGAGAGATTGGAACCTTCATGTACTATGGGACAACTGTGAAATGATGCAATTAATGAAACAGTATGGAGGTTCCCCAGAAAGTTAAAAATAGAACTACTATATGATCCAGCAATCCCACTTCTGGGTTTACATCCAAAATAATTGCAAACAGGGTCATCCATGTTCATAGCAGCACTATTCCCAATACCCAAGAGGTGGAAGCAACTCAAATGTCCACTGACAGATGAGTGGATAAAATGTGGTATGTGCATACAACAGAACATTATTCAGCCTTAAAAAGGAAATCCTGTCACACGCTACAACATGGATGAACCTTGAGGACATTATGCTAAGTGAAGTAAGCCGGTCACAAAAAAGATAAATACTGTATGATCCCACTTACATGAGGCAGTTAAAGTAGTCCAATTAATAGAAACAGAAGGTAGAATAGTGGTTAGCAGGAGCTGGGAAGAAGAGGGGAGTAGAGAGTTGCTTTTTCATGGGTATAGAGCTTCAGATTCTCAAGATGAAAAAGCTTTGGAGATGTGCGTCACCATCATGTGCATATACTGTGGAACTGTACGCTTAAAAACGATTAAGACTTTTCTAAATGGTCAGTTTTAAGTCTCTGATTTTTATCACATTAAAAGAAAAAAAAACCACCTGTTGTATGATTCAATCATATGTGGTGTCAAGAATAGGCAAATCTATAGAGACAGAAAGTAGACTAATAGCTGCCCGGGGCTGGAGAGATTAGAGGAAACGAGGAGTGACTGCTAATGGATACAGTTTCTTTGGGGGGTGATGAAAATGTTCTGGAACTAATATTGGTGATGGTTGCACAACTCTGTGAACATATTAAAAACCTTTGAATTGCACAATTAAAAGGCTTTTTGATGTCTAGTGATTGACACACTTGTGTTCCCTCCTATACAACCTCTCTTAGCTGCCAAACAAAGACTGTTTTAAGCAATTCCCCACCATTCAGCACCCCCTTTAAGCACTAATATATAAAGTACTTCTTTCGAGTATCTTAATAATTATTTTCTTTGAGCCACTGCATTCAGCTCCCTAGGAATTCTAAGGCAACAAACTTGAATGCAGCATTAATAACGTTATGCTAAAAACAATGGCATAATGCCAGAGAATTTCAAGGATAAAAATATGAAATTCCCTTGCTTGAGATTTAGTGTGCATTGCAGAAACTACTACATGGATCACTCAGCTTGAATAAGATGTTTTGACATCTTATCTCAACATCTAAAATTAAAACTACATCTTCAATTTGCACTAAAAGCTTTGTGTTTCATCTAGGTTAAACTCCTATAAGAATTCAGTATGAAGAAGATTAGTTGTAAGAATGCTTGTTTGTCTTCTTTCCCCCTCAAATGTGAAAAAAGAAAAGTTCAGTAATTTGTAAATATCTTGCAATAACATGAAAACTATTTTGAAGATACATTATGTTTACACTTTAGTAACATTTTGAGCTGAAAAATAAAATTTCACTAAGATGACAGCAATCACTTCATCTCAATAGATAATTCATAATGATTATAATCAACAGAACTTTAAATTGTATTTTCTAAACATATCTGCTTATTTTTTACGCTATGGCTATTACTTATTTTCCAGTAATCTCAAAAGTCCAGGATAATATAATCCTTCTTACTTTTAACAGAAATTATTATGTGGGTCAGCAGGAAGGGGGGTTATATGTATGCCAGTCTTGTGCCTATAAACTCAAAGACCACAGATCAGTGAACAATAAATAGGAGACTTATATAACCCAGTCCTGGTTACAGAAGTTGTCTTTAAGCCTCTTCCTTTTATTATCCTTTCTTTTTATTTCCCATTCAGTTTACTTTCAACTTGCCCTTATGTGTGATACAATCCCTTCTCAACCCGTCATACAGATAGGTGGAGGTCTCTCTGGTTTTAATCTTTGGTGCTGTGTTTAGGTCCTCTCCCACAAGAGACCCAACTCAGGACCCAGCACGAGGCCTCCACCCACGGCTCAGATAAGTCCCCTAGAAAGTAGATAGATAGAGCAGGAACCACCAGGAGAATAGATCCTACAGAAACCACAGCAGAGAAACCCACCCATTGAGCAGAAAGAAAGGCTCTTGACTTTACAGAAAGATGTGAACCTGAATTTCTCAAAGGCTTATTTCTTCCCAAAGCAACAAATCCACTTACCAATATCTTTTGGACAAACTGTTAGTCATCTTGGCAAATGAAAGAGATGGGTATCTTTAGTTTAGACTTCAATGTGGAGTATCCGTCACCTGCAAGTCACAGCTATTCTTAAACTGTCTTAGTTTGCTTTTCCATTTTTCAAATCTAAGGCAGCATGACTATGCTATTACTTGAACTCAAGCTATTCCTCAGAAGTAGGAAAAAATCTAATAAATTCCCTACAAGTTCATTATTATGAAAGGTAGCAAGACAATTTTCACTGCTGCAGAGCCAGCCTGGGTGTTCATTAAAAGCACTAGGCAGCACAGTGGGACCCAGAATTAATGGTGTGAGCAGCTCTAAAGAACAACCATTGATACTGATTGCAAATTGTGCCTGATGACATACACGGGAATCTCTAGATCCTTCACAGACGTAGTGGGAAACGGGGTATAAAAGGTAGGGCACCGGAACACAGGTCAGTTTCTGGGAAAAGAAACATTTTCTCCTGTTCAAACAAGGAACTGAAGTCCAGCCTATTCGGTGGTTAAGACCTAAAAAAGTAAAAACACTTCCAATCGCGACTAACAGTTACACAGCACTTTGTAGGCCAGCCACTGTTCTCAGTGCTTTGCATATACTCGTTTCATCCTGAAAGATCCCAACTACCCCAGAACATAGATAGCATTATTGTTCCCTTTTCCCACAAAGAAACTGAGGCTCAGGCAGGTTGAATGACTTACCTGATACCACACAGCTAGTTAACAGAGAAACCAAAATTTGAATCACGTAATATGGCTTCCAAGTCTATGCTCTTAACCAATAAAAAGTAGTGTGTACTTTTTTCCCACGAATCAGTGTTTTTTATGACTCTCTATTTTACAGTGGCATTGATTTTTTTTTTTAATCACATAGGCTACACCTACATATACATGGTTTAATTTTTCCAATAAACATGTTTGGTTAATTAAGACAAATTGTCAGCTACGTTAGTGAACACATTCAGAAGCCTAGCGTGGGGTATAGACAAGTCAAATGGTCGAGTCCCCCGTGAAGATTAGTTATTCTATGGCCCGTTACTACACGGATAATTCTGCTTTGGAAGTCAGGGATCGCCATCTTTGTCTGCTGAGCACCTCACCTAGTGTAAACATTCAGGAAATGTGTAGAATGAGGACAGAAGGTAAATAAATCAACACTAACTACCGAAAGGAAATGTCTGGCGGCAGGAGAGGCGAGCACGCGGAAGCGGGAGGAGGCAGGGGGACGGAGTGGCGCCCCCTAGCCGCTCCCTGCCGCTTTGGCCACGCGGCTGCCTTATTCTTTGCAGAGCTCCGTGGCCCAGGCCTCGCGCATCTTGCTGTGCTCGAAAGGAGTTCAGGCAGCAGGGCGAGGGGCCGGGAGAGCCAAGAGTGAAGTCAGAAATCAGAGGGCCCCTCGGCAGGAAAGCGGCAGTGGCTGAGTCCCACCCCCATCCAGGAGCGCTGGCAGGAAGGAGGCATCCCACAAGGGGGTGAGTGGGAGGCGGGCGGCAACCCCCCCACCCCTCCACCCCCTTTCTCAAACAAAGAACCAAGAAGTCAAACTGAAAGAGAAAAGGATTTTGCCTCCTCTTACTCAGGGTCTTCTGTCTCCCTTTGAAGATGATGTTAGAAAAGAAAAGGCAGGGTTGAAAGGGAACACAGAGGAAAGTCAGATTCATGCCTAGAGTTAAAACACGTTTTAAGAGCCAGTGTAAATCAGCGGTTAATGCCTTTGGAAAGGGACACACTACGACGGGGTTCTGGAGCCCGGCCTGCTGCCATTGTTAATTATTCCCAGAAAAAAGCTATTGGAAGTAAGGGCATAAATTGAAAGGAAACTCAATGACCTTGTTTCTCCCGGCTTTCTTGAATCATACCTTCACATTTTTCTGGAACATTGCCATACCTCTCCACATCACGGCCAAAATGCTATCTTTCCGGTGAAGCCTTTCCTAATCACCGGAATGATGCTTTATCTAGATAGCTCTTAGCTGTCGCCTGTGTATCCTATTCACTTATTCAACACACATATATTGCATGCCTGCCATGTGCCAGGTTATCTTTCTAGACACTGGACATACGATGAACAGAACAGACACAAATTCCAGCATCAAGGGAGCTCACATTCTACCATCGTATATTGTATATTAAATTATAGTTGTTTTACTACATATTACATATTTTTATAACCTTCTTATTGAACAATGAACTTGTGATAGGCAGCCTTCATATTGCTTATATTTTTGAAATCTCATCTTGCCTAGTAGAGTGTCTTGCACAGACAAGGCAATGTTAAAAAAAAAAAAAAACTGAGTTCAACCTTTTGAAATCGGTAGGAAATCTGGACTTCCAGATTCATGCTACCTTTGATGAACTTGCAGGAGACAACATCAACTTTGTATTTGGCATAAATTCTCATACATTACCGCATATTCTAGACATGAAAAAGTGGAAACATATATACACTTGGTCAGAGGAAAGGAAAAAGTCCATTTCTATTTCCAGTGTACTAAAAATGATATAAGAAAAAAAAAAAAAACCTAAAGACAGTATTGTGAAGCTTTTACTCCCCAAAGGGGCATTTACTAAAACAAGTTAAGGGAGAGGGACAGAGGGAAGCAGTTTTAAAATCAGTGACTGACATAATTCAAATTATTCTCAAAGGAATCTAAATAAGTATGTCATTAAGTGTTTCTTAAATTCCTGCTCATTTTGAGAAAGTATGACAACTGTAATAACTAGATAGATTAAGTACTTCCTCATCTAACTTTAATCTCCAAAACAGTCAAATGCATTGATGGAAACCCCAGTGTAATTAATAAATCACCTAGTAGTGACCACACTATTGAGAATGATACTGCTCAACATAGATAGTGAGTCTATAATACAGTTATTTACACCAAAAAACAAAACAAAACAAAAAAACAAAAAAACACTTAAGTTACAGGCTAGTGACTTCCTCGGGGGAGATGATTCAATGCATCTTATTTCTCTTCTCCCTCTTCTCATTTCCTTTTCTCGTTTATTTAGCAAATATTTATTTTTCACATAAGCCTCAGAAAATTCTATCTGAAAGCAAGCAGGGAATAAATAATAAATATTCTTCACAATTCAATCCCTCACTTATCCTGATCAACTAACAGTGTTTCTTAAGTGGACTGGCCTGTGCTGAGCATTACACTACCCTCCTCCCACCTGAACTAAAACAGGTCCGGTTGTGTCAACTGAAGATAGAGCCATTTTCTAAATCTCATATTTCCCACCTGAGTATAGGTGAGACATGAACTTAGCTTTAAAAATTCCTAAGGAGACTATGGCAGAAATTCAGCTCTCTGGCATCATCATTTCAGGATTTAAGTAACATCCTTAAAATGAAGTCCCCATCAAGCCAACTAAGGAAACACCAGAGCTTAAAGTTTGGTCTACATTGCCATGATCCTCCAACAAATGCAATGTCATGCGTCAATCCATAAGTAGCTTTCAACCTGGGGGCATGGAGATGAACAGGCTTCTCCAGAGGTGTTGGGAGAAGGTAGAACTTCTTAAACTCTACTCCTCTTCAGACATTCTGAGACATCCTGCTCCCTTAAAAATCTTAGAGATTAGCTCGTGTTGATGGGGATATGTAATGGCCCTTGCAAATGTTGGAAGGATGGGGAGAAGAGAAACACTGATCTGCACTCACTAAAACACTTGACTCTTCTCAAAGATGAACTATATCCAATAGCGCCAGCACTAAAAACAGAAGCAGAGGAGTCACCAATTCATGTCATGACACCCAACTGTTGGGTCACCAAACCAGCAGATCCTTTCCCCAACCTCCTATTTAACAGACCTAAGATGACCTGAAAAACATCCTGAAACTCTAATCAAAAATAAATTTCATTCATTTTTAATGCTGACCTTTTTTCTGTTTCTTTTTCTTTTTTTTTAATAATGGGAAAATGTTGCAAAATGGAATGAGAAAGACAAAGCAGAAGAAACTCATTTCTGACCAGATACAAAATCACTCTTGCAGCTTTGTACCAAATGCTTATGCCCTCAATAAAAGAGTCATACATAATGTAGGAGTGAAACTGTTGACAGGGCTACATGGTCACAGAAGACCCCGCAAATCTGCTGCTGTGGACACGAGGATGTGATGTGTGAAGCTGGACCTGATGAGATTTTGCATATGCTTTAACAGTGTCCTGAAGGCGAGCTCTCTTCTTTGCTTAGCATCTGCAATAATGTGAGCATTTATTCAAAGTAAACTTTTGATTTCATACATTTTCTGTATCAGCTAAACACATGTGCACACAAAATGACATCAATTCCTTGTTAAATTGATACCTAAATACCCGAGTGCTCATAGTCTTGGTAAAAAATACATAAAGAAATCATCCAGATTATTATAGCTCAAAATGCTCCCATTTCAAACACATAAATTTGTAACTTCCTTCAAATCATGGTTTCTCAAACTTCATGAATGTTGGGGGTGGGTGGTTAATGCATGGGCTTTCAGAGGGTTATGAAAACACTTGGAATCACCTGTGTATTTCTATGGGCCAAGAGTCCATGACTCTCATCAAATTTCCAAGAGGGTAAATGACTCCAGAAAGGTTAGGAATCACTATTTTAGAGAAATGAGTGAATAGTCAAGGGTATGGTCAATTGTAATCCCATTCCACAAGTAAGAGAAAACAAAATATCAGTTATATATAGATGGCCACATTAGCCTCATACTGAATAGATCCAAAATACTGGGCCATGATGAGCTCTACTATTAGATTATGAATCAGCAATTTATTATCTGGGGAAACTAAAAAAGAGAACGCATGTGCTACCAAAGACAAAAGAAATCTAGGTTACAATTTCAGTAAGATAGTCCCTATGCTTGAAAAAAATACCTTTATTAAGCTATAAATGGTGTACAATAAACAGTACATATGTAAATTATACAATTAAATAAGTTTTGACACATGAATACACCCGTGAAACCATCACCATAATCAAGATAACGACCGTGTCCATCATCTCCAAAAATTTCCTCACAATCCTTTAGTAATCCCTCCAGCCCTGGCCCTGTTGCTACACATTAGTTTGCATTTCCCACAATTTTATATAAATGCAAACATACAGTACAGTTGGTTTAATGGTGATCCCTCAAAAGATATGTCTATGCCCTACTCCCTGGAACCTGTGAACATTACCACATCTAGGAAAAGGATCTTTGCAGATATAATTGAGTTAAGCATTTTGAGATGAGGAGATCATCCTGGATTACCAAGATGGGCCCTGAATCTAATGGTAAGTGTGATATCACACAGAGAAGAAAACAAAGAGAGAAGACAATTTCCACACAGAGGCAGAGAAGAGGCAGAGGCTACCAGTTCCAAGCCACAAGACAAGGAATGCCCAAAGTCACCAGCAGCTGAAGGAAGGAAAGAACAAGCCCCCCCCCCCCCCCGGGAACCTCTGTGAAGACTGCACCTCTGTCAACACCCTGATTGTTTTACTTCTAGCCTTCAGACCTGTGAGGGAAGAAATTTCTGTTTAGAGCCACCAAGGTTGTGGGAATTAGATATGGCAGCCACAGGAAATTGATTTGTATTCTTTTTTGTCTGGCTTCTTCCACTCAGCATAATGACTTTGAGATTCATCCACATGGCAATATATAACAATTGCTCTATTATTTTTTTTTATAAAGATTTTATTTATTTATTTGAGAGAGAGAGAATGAGAGAGAGCGAGTACATGAGAGGGGGGAGGGTCAGAGGGAGAAGCAGACTCCCTGCCGAGCAGGGAACCCGATGCGGGACTCGATCCAGGGACTCCAGGATCATGACCTGAGCCGAAGGCAGTCGCTTAACCAACTGAGCCACCCAGGCGCCCCAATTGCTCTATTATTTTTTATTGGTGAATAATATTTCATTCTGTGGATATACCAGAGTTTCTTTATCCATTCAATTCTTGATAAACATTTGAGTTGTTTTTAGTTTGGGACTATTACAAATACTTAAAAAGATACATTCTTTGATTTACATTTGAATTTTTGGTACTTACCATCTGTTTGACTTCATTTCCTGAACTGTTAAAAGTATGGGTAAATTAGTGTTTCATTTATTAGGAATAGGGCCAGGAAGATAATCAAAGAAGACCTGTAAGCAGCAAAAATAAATTTAGCAAAGAAGATGCATTTATTCACAGAAGATATTCTCATGCTATAAAGGACCTCTTATTTTATTTATTTTTTTTAAGATTTTATTTTATTTATTTGACAGAGAGAGCGAGCGCACAAGTAGGTAGAGCGGCAGGCAGAGGGAAAGGGAGAAGCAGGCTCCCCACTGAGCAGGGAGCCCGATGTGGGGCTCAACCCCAGGACCCTGGGATCATGACCTGAGCCGCAGGCAGACCCTCAACCACCTGAGCCACCCAGGCGCTAGGACCTCTTATTTTAAAAATAGTTATAATTATTTTAATAAGCCTAGTAGTCCTGTGTCCATACCCATTGGAGATTAAAAAGATTAATGAGAGGGGTGAGAGAAGAGGAAAGTTTCTGCTATGGAAGCAAACACAATGACCAGCAAGAATACAGTATCTGACAGTCTGGTAGTCAGAAAAGAAATACAAATCCAAACCAAAAAGAGTAATTTGGCCACCTAGGTTATTTATGTATTGAGTTACAAGTCACCATAATATCTAAAACCATGATCCTGAAAACAGAACTATTATACCAAATACTTTCTATGTAGGGGTCGTATATTAGAAAGATTTCCATCTAAAACAGTTATGCTTAAACAGTTAACTCTTAACCAACCGTCTATCTGGAGAAAGAAAATATTCAGAACCATGTAGTTCCTGAAAATGAAAATAGCTGAACTTTTAATGTAGTTTTCATTCAACTATGTACGTTGGCTTACAGATCTGATTATAAGACAGTTTTCCGCATGGGGGCAATGTGAGTTTCCTGATTACGACTGTACTCCCAGCATCTAGCCCAGTGCTCAAGCCCAGCTGGGCATGATATTTCTCGAAGGAACAGAGGAATGAAGATTACCTGAATGGACAGCTAGAGGGCTGCATAAATAATAAATCTCTATTTTAACTAATTTAATACTAAGCCATCTTCTTACCATTGCTTGCTCTAGAATGGAATTTGGGATTCAGGTATCTTCTTCTCAGATGCCTTAAAAGTTTAAACATTCCCTGATTTAGGGGTGCTGGGTGGCGTTAAGCGTGTACTTTTGGCTCAAGTCATGATCCCTGAGCCCCATGTTAGGCTCCCTGCTCAGCGGGAGTCTGCTTCTCCCCCTCCCTCCCCACCCCCTCCCCAGAATCCCTGCTCATTTTCTTTCTCGCTATCTCTCTCTGTGTCTTAAATAAATAAATAAAATCTTTTTAAAAAGTAAAAAACATTCCATGATTCAGAATAGGCATATAACAAGTTCCCTGGGTAATTAGCATAGTTTAATGTCTTTGTCTGATAGCTCTTTTTGCTAATATTTGCCCCCCCCCAAAAAAAACAAATTAGGAAAAATGCAAAAACAGAAAACTTACTTTGGTACCATTGTTACCAAAGCCTCAAGGAGCATGTATCTTAAAAAAATAAAATAAAATTCAATAAAACAGTCACAGCCCAAACAATTGTGCAATCTTCCTTTCATTCTACTACCCGAAGCAAATAATTTAAATTCCTATTCCAAGTAGTTAGAAGTTAACAATATCTTTTCGCTCCTTATAAGACCTGGCAGCTCCGTCTAAGATGGTGTGTCACAGAAAAATTTCGCCATTTAATCCTTAAAACAAAGTTTCCCTATTCTTCGCCTTATTTCGAAAGAGAGGGATGTTGACATAAGGATCAAACTGTTTGCCCTCAAATGCCATGACGAATGTATAACAGAGAAGAAAAAAATGTGCAACTTAAGTTAGATTACTGGACTTCTAGCAAGCTCTCCCCATGCCAATTACAGAAGACTTTCCATTTACATATAAATAGCTCAGAAATTCCAACACAAATGTACTTGAAAACACTGAATCAAGTAGTTCAGAAAAACATGGATTAGGTGCATTTGAATTTAATTTTAAGGTGTTTACAACAAGCATGTGTTCAAGTAAATAAAGGAAATGGAATCAATTTTTATTACAGAAAGCTACATCTTTTTAAATTACTGAAATTATTCCCACACTGCTCTTAAATCCTTCAGTCAAGGTTTCTTTTAGCATGCTGTCAGGGTTTGGTTTTTTGTTGTTGTTGTTGGGTTTCTTTTTTGGTTTTTTGTTTTGTTTTGTTTTGTTTTTGTTTTTGTTTTTTGCTTAAAAAAAGGAATAAGTTGTATGGAGTGGTAGTGTGATGTCTGGGATATATAATGCAGTTTTTTTGTTTTTGCTCAGGTTTTGCCTGTCTATATTAGAGATGGGTCTTGAACTAGCTAGTGCCTTATAAAAGATATAAGTGAATCAAGGTGGCTTTTGCCAACAGAACTTGTTTTTATCTTTCTGTACAACCTGGTTTAAATTTCTAGTCCTTGTCATGTTCTCTCCCACTGGAAGACATTCTGTAATGAGTATAAACTCATTAGCAGTCTCTAACCACTAACTCACCACAGATTAACCACTCCATTTATTGGTCTATTGCTTAAAAACAGCCACTTCAACTTCCACTGCCATTTCACAACTGGATTTGATAGGTGGCATAAACAAACAACTCTGTGACCAGTATGTGCTGAGTTCAGATTTCTCAATTCACTTGTGGGTCTAGATAGATACACAGAGAAAAGAACGCTGCTTTTGCTAACTACTCATGCACTGAAATAACATTGGTGTTTCTCTATATTTTGCAAAATATATCACAATTATTTGTTCTATGGAAATAACTGAAAATACTTAGTTCACTGAATTTTGTAGATAAAATGGCTAAAATTTCTCCTCCTAATAATGATGGGGGAGCGAGGGCGGGAGAGAGAGAGAGAAGGAGATAGAGTAACAGAGACAGAAGCTGTAGACTGTTCTGTAAATGGGATGGCTAAGGGCATTTAGTGGGAGGTCTGGGGGAAGATTCTGGACAGTGCACATGGCAGAAACACAACTGATCTACATACATAGTTGAAGTGCTTGCAAAAATGACTACTATGTAAGTTTCATCTGTAATTGATAAACCACATACATCACTGAGTATCTACCATGTGTCCATGTGCAGGAAGTCTAATACTGTTTCTCTGAGTTACATAGTGTTCAGACACAAACCTTGATATATGTACAGGAAAACAAACAAAAATGCTAACTTCGTATTTCATGGGACAGATGATCTCAGAATAGAAAGAAATCCAAATTCACAGACTAAAGCAGTATTGTTACTGTTTTTAATCTCAAAAGTTTAACAACTTAGACTAGGAGAAATGATTTCTTAAAAGTAAAAGGCAGGGAGGGGCACCTGGGGGGCTCAGTTACTTAAGTGTCTGCCTTAGGCTCAGGTTATCACCTCAGGATCCTGGGATCAAGCCCTGCTTACAGGGGAGTCTGCTTCTGCCTCTTCCTATGCCCCTACCCCTGCTCGTGCGCTCTCTCTCAAATAAATAAAAAAAAAAATCTTTAAAAAAAAAAAGTAAAAGGCAAAAGCAAAATGGAACAGATATTTAGCTAACAGATTTGAATATAGAGTAAAAATAAGTCTTGTGTATTATAGAGACTTAATTTCTTAAAGTTTCTATCTAGTTTAAAGGCTCATATCCTTAAGAATTTTAGAAGCTCAAAAACAAATGGCAGATTAAATTTTAAGAAAATAATCAAAGTGCAATTGTCAATCAACTTCTGCTGTTTCTTTTTATAGACATATAAACAACCCTGAAGGGTAAAACGACTCTTTATTAATGTTTGCAAATAAGTTACCAAATTCAGCACCGAACATGAGATTTTAGGTATCCTTAGCCAAAGCTTGGTAGAATGAATCTGCATTATTAAGGCAAGTAATCATAAACTCGGCAGCTCTGCCATTAGCTTCCACATCAAACACGCTCATGCTGAACACACGGGTCAGTGATAAACTGCAAGTATATTGTTTGGCATATGCCTTTTTCCTTGTACTCTACCACGTCCTCTCTCTTCCGCTCTTGCTCTACAAGTTATACAAATTAGATTTTGCAATCAGCATTAGAAAAATCAGCACAGGGAAATCTCTATGCCTGCCATTATTGTTGAATATACTCAATAATCATCTTCCTTCCAAACAAAGATAACAGCAAAAGGCTATGATGAATTTTTTATGCAGTGGAAAAACTGTGTAATTTATTTGTAATGAAGATGGTACTGTCTCTGAATCTGCTTATTAAAAATGCCAACAAAAGGGGATTTTTCTGGAAAAAAATAATAAACTAAGTTGTAGTTCAATATAGGCCTCATTATTTGAGAACTTGTTTCTCTAACAGGTACTACCTGCTGCTAATATACTAAGCTTTTAGTTAGTATTCCATGGTTTTCCTTGCTCTTTCCCTTTAATTCTCTCTTAATATAATATGTTGCTAAGGAAAAGCCTATATATTTAAAAAGAAAAAAAATGACATATAACAATCTCAAATGATTGAGTTTGGGATGGGGAAAAAAGTTGTTTGAGCAGTACTGTGAAGGCTAAGTTAGAAAATAAGATTTTCTTCAAATGTCACTAGAATCTGAACCTCTCTCTTAAGAAAATCTGAGTTATACCCTAATAGATTAGGATATATAGTGCACCAATTAAATTTAAATAATCTTGACATAATCTCACATCTTTCTCTAATCTTTACTACTCTTTAGTGTCCAAATGGAATGTGTAAAGAGATCTTTAAAATGTTTCCACTTGTGGTGAACACAGCTCAAGGTACAGAGCAGTTGACACACTACGTTGTACACCTGAAACTAATGTAACATTGTGTATCAACTATACTCAAAATTTTTAAAGACCATTTCATGTAATAAGTTCTAGTAAACAGCTTTTATTAAAGAGTCTTCTGAAAAATCACTATTTAAAAGAGACAGAAGAGACCAGACAGACTTAATTTAAAGGGAACAAATATGATTCTTCTAAGCAGATACAGTTGATCAGATGTCACTATAGAAGTCAGTTATCACATGAGTTTTCAACAAATTTAAAACTTGTGGACAATGGGGCACCTGGGTGGCTCAGTCGTTAAGCATCTGTCTTCGGCTCAGGTCATGGTCCCAGGGTGCTGGGATCAAGCCCCACATGGGGCTCCCTGCTCAGCGGGAAGCCTGCTTCTCCCTCTCCCACTCCCCCTGCTTGTGTTCCCTCTGTCGCTGTGTCTCTCTCTCTGTCAAATAAATAAAATCTTTAAAAAAAAAAAAACTTGTGGACATTGATCCAATTTCCATAAACCAGTGGCATCACCTAGGTGCAATAATGGAGAATTTAACAACTTCCACGGGGCACAGTTCAAGGAAGGTCAAGCAGAGAATTACATAAGAGAAAGAGGTGGTTTGAGCTCACGGCTTCCTGGGGCCAGCTGAGATGAGAACAGACAATGTCTCCACACTTTTCAGAGTGCTCTTCTGAGAAGTGGGGTCCTCTGGGGAGTCACTCTCTCCATTTTAGAGGTGAAAAAATTGAAATATGAAGAGGTCAAGTGACATATTCAGGTCAAACTACCAATAAGCAGTCAAAGAGATGGAGCTCCTTGTCTCTCTCTATCAGGTGGCTCTGGACAAGCAGGAATAAACTCCTTTCCCAAAGACTTGTTTTGTCCCAAGAACGGAAGGTTTTAATTAAGCTCACCCAGCCTCAGCAGAGAATAAATACACCAAATTACCCTATCAATACCTAGAGTCCACTAGTAATGGTCAAACTCCTTATGATCCTTTTGCATGAATCTAAAAGCATATATAAATGTAAGCCTACCATGTTAGAGGAAAATGAAATGACTGTTACACTTAGAAAATAAGGTATCTGGGTATTTCGATTTATTGTTCATCACTTTCCACACCAGCTGCAATTTCAGCCGCTTCAATCCAGCAACACATTTCTGAAATGACTGAAAGAGTGAACCTGATATTCCTGATTTTTAAGAAGATCATTGTTAGTCAAAGAGAAGAACAGTTTAAAATATATATATATATATATATATTGACAGCATAAGAGAAGTTTCTGGCCAGATTCCAGGTCATGTTTCATAGGCAGTGTAAAAAGAGAACAAAAAGGCAGTCACTGTAATGGGACAGTGACAGAATCACAGTGACAGAATTCTCAAAGCCAGTAGGCCAGAATTGCTGCTTCTCCCAAGTTCCCCATTCCTTCCAGAAAGCCATTATCCCACTCACTCCAGCTCCCTACTACACAAGGAAGACTGAATCCTGCCTGGGTGATTCTCCCTCCAGAGCCAAAGGATAGTGCAAAGGATGTGCAGAGCTTGGGGTCAAAACCCCATCTAATCACTGAAAGGAAATTAGAGAGTTGAGTCAGTTACTTTTAAAAAATCAGCCACTTTCTTCAATTTCCCCATCATCTAAAATGAAAAAAAAAAAAAAGAACAAAAACTATAAATGTGCTGAAAATTGATGACACTTAAAAAGCTTTTCCCTTCCATTAGATAAATTCTCATTTCTCTCTTAAGGTGAAAACGTGATCAGATAATAAATGTCAACAGATGGTGTGATTAGTTGTGTTATCATGAAATATTTTGGCTTCTTTTCCTCTTCTTTACGTGGACATTGTAACTGCCGTTGGAAGGTTCTACAGAACAAACATGGGGAAGTCAGAGAAGATGCCAATTTTGAGGTCATATTAAAGATTTAGCTTTGCAGCGCCTGAAGAAATCTCACTGAGTGCCTTCAGTAATACTCAAGCCCAGAAAGGTCCTGTGAGTGGGGGTAGGCTACTGAAATTAGCAAGTATGTGTGGCTGAATACAGTAATAGTAACATTGTTTACATTAGTAAAATACGATTTACATAGGCACCCATTGTATTTACCATATCATCAAGCAAAAATGTACATGATGTGAACAAAAGTTGAAAGTTAAAGAGTATCATCAGTGATACTATTCTGATTTTATAAAATCACTCTCATGCTGAATTCCTGACCTGATAAAATGGAAAAATAAAAATACTGATAGTATTAGTGGCAATTAGATAACCACTCTTACAGGTTTATAGTACTTCCCAAAGGGAAAAAGCACTTTCTTGTACACTTTCTGTATTTTCCTATATAAATGGCTACTCTTCATTTGTGTATTTTGAATGGCTGACCTTGGAGTGAACCTGATAAATGAAGTGCAAACACTTAAAAAAGGCTAAAGAACTTCAGAGAGAATGTGTCAAAATGAAGATAACAAAAAAACTGTACACACTGAACAATTAGGTAAATGGGTAATGAATGGTGGGATCCAGATCCCTAAGTGTTGCGGGGGAGGTCAGAGGTAAGCAATGGAGGGAATGGAGACTAGGATGATCCATATGCTAATAGATTAGAATAGGAGACACCAGTATGACCTCAGGTTTAGCTTAATGTACATACATGTAAAAATGTTTATAATTGTGTGTATATACATAAGTAAGTAATAGATAAATATATTTCTTTGCTCTATGTGAGAGGGCCTAGAAGCAACCACCCCCCCGGTAGCAAAAATACCTCCATCTCTTGGTTTCTATTTCTCTGGAGAATTCTGACTAATTCAAGCACACACAGAAAGGAGAGGGGGTGGGGAGGAAGGGAAATTAAAAAAAGAAAATAAATACTGAGGTATAAATCTAGCAAAATACACCCAAGATCTATATGAGGAAAACTGCAAAACTCAGAGGAAAGAAATCAAAGAAGATCCAAATGAACGGAGAGCTATTCCATGTACATGAATAGAAAGGCTGAATACTGTCAAGATATCAGTTTTCCGCAACTTGATACATAGATTCAATGAAATTTCAATCAAAACCACAGTGGGTTATTTCCTGGATATCAACAAACTGTTTCTAAAGTTTATATTGAAAGGCAAAAGACCCAGAATAGCCAACACAAATGTTGAAGAAGAACAAAGTCAGAAGATTGACACCACCTGACTTCAAAACTTATTATAAAGCTACCGTAATCAAGACAACGCGGTATTGGCAAAAGAACACGCAAATAGATCAGTGGAACAGAATAAAAAGCCCAGAGAGAGATTCATACAGATATAGTCAACTCATCTGTGACAAACGAGCAAAGGTGACTCGATGGAGAAAGGACACTCTTTTCAGCAAATGGTGCTCAAACAACAGGACAACCACACACAAAAAAATGAATCTAGACACAGACCTTTCATCTTTCATAACAATTAACTCAGAGCAGAGATCTAAGCATAAAACACAAAACTATACAAGTCCTGGAAGATAATTTAGGAGAAAAGCTAGGTGACCCTAGGTTTGGTGAGGACTTTTTAGGAGACTGACGTGCTGCCTAATGTGCTAAGGAGGTAGGTGGGGGTACTTTTTAGATGTAACACCAAAAGTACAATCCATGAAAGGAAAAAATGGATGACTTGGATTTCATTAAAATTATAAAAAACACATTGTTAATAAAATGAAGCCAATCCAGACTGTGAGAAAATATTTGCAAAACATGTATCTGATAAATGACTTATACTCAGAATATATCCTGAAAAAAAACTCAATAATAAGAGCAAGAACAGATTTAAAAATGGGCAAGAGATCTGAACAGACACGTCACCAAAAGAAATATGGATTGCAAATGAGCATATGAAAAGATGCTCAACATATGTCATTAGGGAACTGCAAGTTAAAACAATGACATACCACTACACACCTATCAGAATGGCTAAAATCCCCAAAACTGAATACCAAATGCTAACAAGGATGGGGAGCAACAGAAACCCTCATCCATTGCTGGTGGAAATGAAAAATGGTACAGCTATACTGGAAGACAGCTTGGCAGTTTCTTACAAAACTACACATACTCTTACCATACAATCCAGCGATCATACTCCTTGGTATTTATCCAAAATAGCTGAAAACATGTCCACACAAAAACCTGTACATGGATGTTTATAGCAGTTCTGCTCATACAGCAGTTTTGTTTGCCAAAACTTGGAAGAAACCAAAATGTACTTCAGTGGAAAAATGGATAAATAAACTGCAGTATACCCAGACAATGGAATCTTAAGTGCTAAAAAGAAATGAGCTATCAACTCATGAAAAGACATGAAAGAATGTTAAATACATATTACTAGGTGAAACAAGGCAATCTGAAAAGGCTACATATGTATGAGTCCAAATATATGATATCCTGAAAAAAGCAAGCCATGGATGCAGTAAAAATATCAGTGGTTTCCATGGGTTGGGATCAAGGGAGAAAAAGGGAGGAATGAATAGGCAGAGCAGAGGGCATTTTTTTAGGGCAGTGAAACGATTCTGTATAATACTGTCATTGTGGATACATGCCATTATACATTTGGTACAACCCAAAGAATGTATAACACAAAGAATAAAATCAAATGTAAACTATGGACTTTAGTGAATAATAATATATCAATATTCACTTGTCAATTGTAACAAATGTACCATGTTTAGAAGATGTTAATGATAGGGGAACTTTGTATTTTCTGTTCATTTTTGTGTAATCTAAAACTCCCCTAAAAAATAAAGTCTATTAAATTAAAACTATTACATATGTGACAATAAAGGCTAAATGACAATACAATGTAAAATCTAACATGTTGAGTGGTAGAGATTATAGCTCTGAAGGAAATTTAGAGGAGGCAGAAGTAATTTCCAATGAGGTTGATTAGGAAGGACCCCAAGGAGCAGAAATTTGAGCCGGTCTCTGATACATGGGTAGTATTTAGAAAGGAAAAGAATGCACGAATTATTAATTATTAACATGCAATCTGCCTGAAACAAAATTGTTACATTTCTCTCTGTATAGCTCCAATGTGCTTTGATGACATCTGTAAGATGTTATTTTGATATAGGCAAATCATTTTATGTTGCCATACTACAACTATTTTTTTTATAAATGGAAAGTTGTTTAATCTTTTTTTTTTAAAGATTTTATTTATTTATTTGAGAGAGAGAGAGAGCATGAGAGAGAGAGAGAGATCATGACCAGGGGAGAGGAGTAGAGGGAGAAGCAGATTCCCTGCTGAGCAGGGAGCCCAATGCGGGACTCGATCCCAGGACCCTGGGATCATGACCTGAGCTAAAGGCAGATGCTTAACCGACTGAGCCACCCAGGCACCCCGAAAGTTGTTCAATCTTGATACGGTAGTTTGCATTATATTACAAAAGCCATTTAAAAAGTAATATTTTTTCATACTATACAAAAATGTATGTCTATAGTCATAAGACTCACCACATTTTTCCTCCATTGCAAAGAGCAACCATGTAGTCTACATAACTAGTCCATTATTTTATATATTAATTCTTATAATATATCCAATCCAGTCCATTAGATTTCCCATAAATTATCTAGTGAGCACATGTAAGAGTAAGAAACGTTGCAGTCAACAGCAAGGTTTATGTTCCCCAGGAGAATATAGGGAGAAATTAACAGTATATTCACCGGAGAGTGTAACCTTAAAGCTTAGCAGAGTTCTCAATAAATACTGGGTTTTTAAAAAATTTTTATTGTTATGTTAATCACCATACATTACATCATTAGTTTTTGATGTAGTGTTCCATGATTCATTGTTTGTGCATAACACCCAGTGCTCCATGCAGAACGTGCCCTCTTTAATACCCATCACCAGGCTAACCCATCCTCCCACCCCCCTCCCCTCTAGAACCTTCAGTTTGTTTTTCAGAGTCCGTAGTCTCTCATGGTTCGTC
Organism: Phoca vitulina; assembly: GCF_004348235.1. NCBI lineage: Eukaryota > Metazoa > Chordata > Mammalia > Carnivora > Phocidae > Phoca > Phoca vitulina. The sequence goes on along the minus strand of NW_022589707.1, from coordinate 30,915,024 downwards.
TCCCCCTCCGATTTCCCCCCCTTCATTCTTCCCCTCCAGCTTTTTTTTTTTTTCTTAACATATATTGCATTATTTGTTTCAGAGGTACAGATCTGTGATTCAATAGTCTTGCACAATTCACAGCGCTCACCATAGCACATACCCTCCCCAAGGTCTATCACCCAGCCACCCCATCCCTCCCACCCATCCCCACAATAAATACTGTTTTTTTAAAAAAATTACACACACACACACACACACACACACACACACTAAAAGAATGAATTAAGATATGTTTACCCCAGAATATATTTTTCAATTTGGCCCTGGTGAGGGGTACCTGGGTGGCTCTGTCAGTTAAGTGTCTGGCTCTTGATTTTGGCTCAGGTCATGATCGCAGGGTCCTGGGATTGAGCCCCACAAAGGGCTCTGTACCTAGCATGGAGTATGCTTGTCCCTCTCTCGCTGCTTCTCCCCCCTGCTTGTGCTCTCTCTCTCTCTCTCAAATAAATAAATAAAATCTTAAGAAAATAAAAAAAAATAAAAATAGATTTGGCCCTGGCTAGGACCTCCAGTGCAGTGTTGAACAGAACGATGTTGAACAGAAGAGCATGGACATCCTTTTCCTAATCTTAAAAGGGAAGTATTCAATCTTTTGCCACTAAGTATGATGTTCCTTGTAGATTTTTTTCATAGGTTCTTTTGGAAAGCCAGGCTGCAGGATTTCCCTTCCGTTCAGTTTGCTGGTAGTTTTTTTTTTTTTTTTAATCATGAATATGTGTTGAATTTTGTCAAATGCTTTATCTGCATCTTTTGAGATAATCATGTTTCCTCTTTCTTAGTCTATTAATTTGGTAGATTACGTTTGTTGTTTTCATGTTAAACCAACCTTTCATTCCTGGAATAAACCTTACCCAGTCACACTATATTATCCTTTTTATATATTAATGGATTTGATTTGCTAAAATTTTGTTAAGCATTTTTGCACCTGTGTTTATGAACAACATTGGTCTTCATTTTTTTCTTATAACTTCCTTTTCATCACCAGGCCTGCACTAGAAGAAATGTTTAAAGAAATTCTTCAAGCAGAAGGAAAAATGACCCTAGATGGAAATGTGATCAATACAAAAGAATGAAAAATGCCAGAAATAAAAATCCTGGTAGAAATTAACAAGCTGATTTTAACAGAAGTACAAAAAACTTGAAATAGACCAAACATTTTTTAAAAAGACAAAGTTGACCAACTTAACACTACCTGATTTTATGACTTACTATAAAGCTATTTTAATAAAGACACTGCTAGAGGCATGAAGACAAACATAAAGGTTAATGGAACAAAATAGTCTAAAAATAGACCCACATTCATATGGTCCATTTATTATGATTTTTTACAGAGCTGCCAAGGTAAATTAACTCAAAATGGATCATAGACCTAAATATAAAACCTAAAATTATAAAACTTTAAGAAGAAAATAAAAGAGAAATTCTTTGTCACATTATTTTAGGCGAATATTTCTTAGATAGAACACCACATATATGAATGATAAAAGAAACAATTAGTTAATTGCACTTCCACAAAATTTAAATTTTGAAAGACCCTTTGAAAGACTCTCTTAAAATAAAAATTTAGACTGGTGAGAGATATTTATGAGACATATATCTGATAAAGACTTGAAAGCAGTAAATACAAAGAGCTCTTACATTTCAATGACAAAAAGACAAAAAAAAAACCCTAAATTTTAAAGATGGGCAAAATACTTGAACATACACTTTAGCAAAGGAGCTGTACAAACTATGAAAAGTAAGTTGATCAAAAGATGGTCAACATCGCTCAGCATCAGGGAAATCCAAATCAAAACCTCAATGAGATACCACCTCACACCAGTCAGAATGGCTAAAATTAACAAGTCAGGAAATGACAGATGTTGGCGGGGATGCAGAGAAAGGGGAACCCTCCTACATTGCTGGTGGGAATGCAAGCTGGTGCAGCCACTCTGGAAAAGAGTATGGAGGTTCCTCAAAAAGTTGAAAATAGAGCTACCCTATGACCCAGCAATTGCACTACTGGGTATTTACCCCAAAGATACAAATGTAGGGATCCGAAGGGGTACATGCACCCCGATGTTTATAGCAGCAATGTCCACAATAGCCAAACTGTAGAAAAAGCCAAGATGTCCATCGACAGATAAATGGATAAAGAAGATGTGGTATATATACCCAATGGAATATTATGCAGCCATCAAAAGGAATGAAATCTTGCCATTTGCAACGACGTGGATAGAACTGGAGGGTGTTATGCTGAGCGAAATTAAGTCAATCAGAGAAAGACATGTATCATATGACCTCACTGATATGAGGAATTCTTAATGTCAGGAAACAAACTGAGCGTTGCCTGAGTGGTGGGGGGTGGGAGGGATGGGGTGGCTGGGTGATAGACACTGGGGAGGGTATGTGCTATGGTGAGCGCTGTGAATTGTGCAAGACTGTTGAATCACAGATCTGTACCTCTGAAACAAATAATACAATATATGTTAAAAAAAAAAAGAAGAAGAAGAAGATAGCAGGAGGGGAAGAATGAAGGGGGGGAAATCGGAGGGGGAGACGCACCATGAGAGACGATGGACTCTGAAAAACAAACTGAGGGTTCTAGAGGGGAGGGGTGGGGGGATGGGTTAGCCTGGTGATGGGTATTAAAGAAGGCACGTTCTGCATGGAGCACTGGGTGTTATACACAAACAATGAATCATGGAGCACTACATCAAAAACTAATGATGTAATGTATGGTGATTAACAGAATAAAAAAATTTTTTAAAAAGATGGTTAAATCATTAGTCATTAGGAAATGCAAAGTAAAACCACAGTGGGATAGCACCACACCTATTAGAATAGCTAAAATTGCCAAGACTGACCAATACCAAGTGTTGGCAAGGATGTAGAATGAGCTGAGTTCTCATGCATTGCTGACAGGAATATGAAATGGTACACCCATTTTGCATAACATTTAATAACTTCTTATAAGTTAAAACATACACTTACCATAAGATCAACAATTGGCACTTCTAGATATTCACCCATGAGAAATGAAAACATATGTGAATATAAAAATGTGTATGTCAGTTTTCACAGCAGTGTTATTTATAATAGCCAAAAACTGGAAATAACTAAATGCCTATCAATGGGGTAATGGATAAATAAATTGTGGTATTGTCCACACAATAGAATTCTATTCAGCAATAAAATGAAACAAATTACTGACACATGCAAAAACATGGATAAATCTCAAAAAGTATTATGTTAAGTCAAGGAAGCTAGATTATGAAATTCATATGCAATGCTAGGAAAGGCAACACTGTAGTGACATAAAGTATATCAAAGGGTGCGAGGGGCCAGGGTGGCAGGGAGAAAGTAACTGCAAAGGGGCTCAAGGGCATTGAGGGGATTGAAATGTTCTTTATCTTGATTTTGTTACAATTTACTGAACTATACATTTAAAATTGGTGAATGTTATTGTAGGTAAATTATATTTCAATAAAGATGGTCAAAATAAAGTAGTTACCAAACTGGGGAAGGGGGATGAATGCTCCATTACATATTGAGTTCTTACATATTGAGTGGTATGCAAGAGTTGAAGTGCAGCAATGTATTAAGGCTCTGCAAAGAATTCATAGTCTAGGTGCGCCTGGGTGGCTCAGTTGGTTAAGCATCTGCCTTCCGCTCAGGTCATGATCCTGGGTGCTGGGATCAAGCCCCAAGTCCAGCTCCCTGCCCAGCGGAGCATCTGCTTCTCCCTCTGCCTCTTCCCCCTGCTCATGCTCTCTCTCACTCTCTTGCTCATGTTCTCTCTCTCTCTCTTTCTTGAATAAATAAATAAATCTTTAAAAAAAGAATTCATAGTCTATTGGAGAAGACAGATAGGCATATGAGCAACTATAATATAACTATGGTAAATCAATAATAGTTGCATAAACAGAATTTTGTAGGCATAGGAGAGAGTGATTAATTCTGCAAGAGAAATCATGACAAAAACATGACAACTATGTTGGGACTTAAGAGGTAATTAGGATTTTAACAGGTGATCACAATGACATAGTCATTTTCCTGTATATTTATCTATCCATCCATCCACCTATCTATTCCTTCATCTTTCTATCACTGGAAATAAACGTGCATTTAATATATATTTATGCATTTAATATACAATTAAATAAATATGCACCATTTAGCTAAATAAATTTTGTCCATTAATCACTTCACTCATGAAACTGAGAAAACTAAATCTTCAAACTTAGATACAATTAAGGGTGTGACCAACCATCCAGTTGCTCGGGATCAAGAGGTTTCTGTGCTAAAACTGGGAAAATTGGAGGCAGACAGGGAAGAGTTGATCATTCCAGATATGACATATCAAAAAAGCTGTTATAAAGAGAGACACAAATTTTTATGAGTAAATCAACCTCTATATAACTGATTATCGAGCTTTCATTTGTTTTGATATTAACTTATAAGACATTATTCTAAATTTTAAATATACTTTGAGATTTTTAAGTTTACTCAGCATGTTCTCTAGATATCACCAAATGTCCCAAATAATAGTCTGTTTTTCACTCGCTAAAACAGAAAATATGTTTAATTTATACACCTAATTTTAAGTTTTTTCTATTGGTTCTATAAAGGAAGAAAAGAAGGGAGGTGGGAGGGAGGGAAGGAAAGGAAAGAGCTATAGACAAAATTGTGTATTGTAGAACAGCAACACTCCAGACTTTGTACCACAGAATTTATTATCTTGTGTTTTATGTCTAATAATTTCTGAAGAACAGCTGGAATAAATTTAGGCTGTATGACACTGCATATCTGCTGTGTACCTTAGCTGCAAAAATTTAAATCTGATCCTATGAGAAACTTATCTACCCCAATTTATAACCTAGAGTGATAACAGGCTAACGACCATAGGAGCAGACACACTCCAGCACCTGCAACAGCACCTAATGCTCAGTGGGAAGTAAATATTGTTGAATGAAAACAAAAGAGATTGTTAATTAAACTTTATGAAACTACACAGAGGAAAACTCCACATATAACTAAACTGTATTTCCATTACAGATCCTGTATAGTTGTACTATTTTCTAACCATTTTATTAGTCAATTCATTAATAAGATGTTAAATGAAACCAGAGAACATTAAGGGATCCAACAATCCTTTGAGAGGATCAAATAAAGTTCTGCATCAAAAAGGCATCAGCTTCCCCAAGCCTACAAAAATGGGTACTTTTACTTAAACTACTACCACTACCTCATTGTTTGACAAATAACACTGGTAGATGCCTACAGTGTAAAGACAAGGGCGGGAATAAGAAGGTATAATCAGTTAACCCTGTCCACATCTTCCCACATAAACAACTGGTGCTCAGTAAACTAAAGTAAAAAAGCTCAACAGAAGTTTCTGAGAGCACGCAAGAAATGGAAGACAACACCACTCTGAACAAAAATATGGAGCAACACGAAGTAGTAGTTAGTTATAAACAATTTCAGATACAGGGTTGCTTAGTTAGAATGAGACCTTGAACCAAAGAACACAGGAATAAACAGTGACTGCATCTGCAAGTGCAAAGGGCCAAACACATATGTGCTCACACACATGCAGCCGTATTTCCTGTCTCAGTCACATACGTGCTGACATATTTAAATGCTAGCAATAATATCTTTGAGAAATACGGACTCAAGCTATGGTTGGACACTTTTTCAAATTACTGATTATTCCCTCTATTAGTTAGGGGGAAGCTACAGAAATATTGGATGCAATTATGTTGCATAACAGTAAGGCGATACCAAGTGGTTCTTTCTTTTTTTTTTCCCAAAAAAATTTCTCAATGAAGAAGCCCTTCTTAACTAACTCTAATCATTAATATAATAGCTTCTCTCCTAAAGAGAGTCAACTGACATTGACTAGGCTGGTCGTTCTGTATATATATTCTCTTATAACATTCCATGTTTAATATTTTTCATATTCCATGTTTGATACTGGACAAGTTACTTCTCTGGACCTCAGGGTCCCCATCTGTAAAATGGGAATGATAACAGTAGTTACCTCATATGATTATTGTGAAGATGAGATGAACTAATGAATGTACAATGCTTAAAACAGAGCCCAGCTTAGGAAGTTCTATAACTTTTAAGTCCTTATTGTTATTGCTACATCTCATTATTATTCACTCATATTATTCCCTCTTTCATATCAGTCTAAATCAAGAAGTAGGGAATTTTAAAACTAGGAAAACCTTAGAGCTGACACAAGAAACCCAAATCGCTAGATCAAATTCACTGCTGTTTATAATGCTATTTCCTTTAAGCTCAAGATTTGCATTCTCCCAGAATCCCTTTTCTGCATAAACAAGGCCTCTTCATGACAGTGAGAAAACACTGTAAATTAAACTCTTGTCCCACCTCTACCAAGGACAGCTGGTGAGCCCCAGGTAAGTCACTTTCCTTTTGGCGGCCTCAGTTTCCTCATTTCTAAAATAAAGTGTTTGTACTTGAAGATTGCTAAGGTCCCTTTAGTTCTAATATTCTGATTCAATAAATCCCTTAGTGTTCTTTAATGTATTTATATGACATTATAAATTTGGCTTTTTGACACTTTAGAATTTATCTCTAGACACTTAACTAGATTATAAGCATCAGGATCCTCTAGGGCAGGATCTTTATTCTCCTTTTCCTTTCTCTCCATAGCACTTTGCTCATTCAGAAATCAGATGATTAGCCAAAAAATGTCCAGTGAGTGAAAAATAAAGGATTAATAAAGCCATCAGTACTTACAGAAGCAATCTGGAATTTTATCGATGTTACACTTATATTTTATAAATACTACTACTTAATTAAAAAGCTGCTTACTTCTATCATGCAAAAGGGTATTTTTAAGGGTAATGTACCCATGTACAAGGGTATTTTGCAAGCCAGATAACTACACTTTTTGTAGTTTTGGGTAGATAAATATGGGCCTTAACATGTTCAAAATCAGTGCCACTTGCATTCTTAATGCATCTGTTAATATTATAAACTTCTCCCTAATGCTATAAGAGATCACCATGTAGGAGTCTTCTGATTAAAAGGAAACATTTTTGTTTATTAATGTTTTCAAGTGATACAGTGTTTCACAACAAAATAAATATGCATAGGTACTAAATGTCAAGGACCAATAATAAACAGTCAGAACTGCTGAGTAGACCCCTCACTCTTAGCCAGCAACACTGTTGTATAAGCTCAGACTGAAAATGAAATTTTTTACAAGGAAAAATTTAATTAACATTTTGTCGTCACCATGCTGTTCTGTTGTAAGCTGATTTTCCTCATCAAGCTGCTAGGTGCTTATATATTTAAGAGGCTAAGATGATCTTAAACTCCCATATCTACTATGGAGCATTAGTCTTAAGAATTATGTGTTCAAATTTGTAAAGGTCTACAGGTTTTCAGGGCAGCTGTAAACACATACTCTTTCTGACGTGGAGGCTTCTAAAAGATCTGGAATGCAACCAATAAGATATATTACAAAGTCAGAGGAGAAACAGAGGAAAAGTGAGAATAGTACAGGAGAGTCACAATATGTAATTGAGGCCAAAAGCAGAAGTCATTAATTTCTCAAGAGTGCCTTAGATGGTTTTAAAGCCCACTTCAGATGCATTACTAGGATATCATTTTCTATTTCAGGAGAAGTAATATCAAACCAAGGCAAGCTTTGTAGTAAATGAATGCCACAGCCCTATTTTGTGAAAAGGGGTCATTTTAATTTCAGAGTCTTATTACACAGGAAGGTAACAGACTAAACTGCGAAGAAACATTTACAATATAAATTCAGTTGTCTTCAAAGCATGTGATTATTATTCAAGTATTTACTTTTGGGTTCTCTCATGTACTGATATTTACATGATAGAATCTTGGCCTTTTCAACAGCAGACAGAAAGTAAACTTCACTAAAACTTAAGGTAATTAACTATATATAATCTAAGGGGGCTAATAAAAAGAGACTAATGATTGGCAGAAAATACAGAAAATTGACACAGAGGTGTTCAAACTTACATATCTATTTCCAGATGATAGTTTAAAATGCAGTGTATTTTATCAAGAAGCAAAAAAGTTGTGTTGATGTACCCTACCTAATATCTGTGCCTAAAACAGCTATCCATCACAGAAAACTCTCCCAAAGGTAAGTATGAGATTGCTAAAATACTGGTAAAGCATTTGGGGTGCCTGGGTGGCTCAGTCGGTTAAATATGCGACTCTTAATTCCAGCTCAGGTCATGATCTCAGGGTTGTGATCTCAGGGTCCTGGGATCGATTCCCGCTCACATCAACTCCCACGCTCAGCAGCAAATCTGCTTGAGATTTTCTCTCTCCCTCTGCCCCTCCCCCCACTCATGCATGTGCACTCTGTCTCTCTCCCATATAAATAAATCTTTATAAAATACTGGTAAACAGGTAAAGCATCAACCACACCACAGCTAGCAAATGTTGCAATGAACTCTAATTTGAAGCTAAAATATTTTCTCAAAATCAGTGGTACATACAGCATTATATCCTAAATCAAGAGAAGAACTTGTGTCCATTCAAGAAAACTTACAGAATTTACAAGACAAAGAAAGGGAATGAGGGTCCAAAGATTCTTATTTTTATAAAACCTAAGTGTAATTATTTGGAATTCCTGGGTGGCAAAAATGAAAAGAGAAGCAATTGATTAAGGGAAAGTAAACTGAAAGAGCAGTAGAAAAAGAGATAATGCACAGCTCCACTTGATTTACTTCTTCTTGAGGATTCTATCCTCATCAGTCACTGCCAATAAAAGGGAGGGAGACAGGAAAAGGAGTGAAAGTCATCCTCTTTCCAACCTGCTGAAGCCATCCGCTGGTTGAAGTGAAAGGGTACATCCAAACACCCTACGGTAGGTTAGCAAGCCCACTAAATTCAACTATAATCCTGAATAGGGTGCACTAAGCAGTCACAATGACTCAGGCACCAGCATCTAACTAAAATGGAAAGAGGAGAAAGAGTTCTGGTTTGTTCAGTAACGTGAGAACCCTGTGTACACAACTGCTTTTAGATGCAGAAATATAATGGAAATATAATGAACAGTAATAGGGTATACTGGTTTTTAAGTTGAGTATGTATGGAGAAGGGTACTATTTTTGATGCTTCTATATAGAACCAATTTTTTATCCAAAATAAGTTGAAATGGAACACAGCTTAAAATCAAAGGCGATCATCCTCATAGATCATGCTATTAAAAGAGAACAAATTAAGAAATCTGGGGAACAAGATATTGGGAAGCTTCTCAAAGCACAAGTAATAGCTAAGGTCAAACTTGGGCTCATTAACTAAAATTCAGGTTTCTGCTTTGATCTAATATAAAAAAGAAGGTAATAGAAATACATTTTAAGCCTTGAACTCGGGGAATTTTTTTTTCTTTTTCATCTCTGACTTAAAATATTTGGGAAACAGGCATCATTCCCTTTTGAATGTAACTTCTGTTCCAAACTCTGATAACCACAAGGTACAGAATAGGTCGGTCTGTGTTAGTAACATGAAGATAACCTTGATGTCATATCTTGCATCATTATTTTTTTATATATGAGGTCACTACATCTGTTCCAACCATTAATCCAGAACATGTACTTCATTTTAACCTCAGAGAACTTATAAAAGCTCAAATCTGAAAGTGGAAGTTTCAGAATTTATTTATTAAGAGTAAATTATTCAAATTATAACTGGAATGAAAACATGTAATAGTGTTCCATTATTTTTATATTCATTTTTAATAAAACCAGAATATGCTTCTATAAACATAAGCAAATCTATCAAACCTTTATGATTAACATAAATATTATACTTATGGAACTTTAAGGAAGACATGTTCAGATGCTATGTTTGCTAATGTTCATTAGTAGGTAGGTGTTACCCACACAGTACAACATTATATTTAGCATCAAGTGTGGATAGCCCAATTCAAAGAAATTCATGTAAATTTAGATCAGTGAGCTTTGTATTCCCTATTTATTTATTGGCCTATATAATAAAGTATTAACACAGTAATGATAAAACAATGGCAACACAAAAATTAATATTTGCTACACTAATAATCAAAAGTTCACAAAAATTTGGAAGTCAGGAAGTAATTCCAACATCTCTGCTCACCCCTTAATCATGTGCAATTTTACCTAATGGGTATTTTTCCGTTTCTCCATGTAGGTTATTGGCTACCATGTGACATATCAGCAGCACATTAGCCCAGCTCTTTATGTCCAGGTCCATTTAATTGAGGGTATGGTCATACTAGATATTATTTCCATTAATGAGAATTTTAAACTAGATATCCTAAAATGATCTATTTGTAAAGAATTTGATATTTCCATCAAGTAACTAATCACATAGTTTTGGGAGTTACCACAGTGACCAACATTTTACAAGTTGGGAAACATCAGGATACACAAAGTGTTTAAAATAGTGACATTGAAAATAATTCAAACAACTTGAGTTTTCATTCTTACTGAAGCAATCAACCAGTTTTGGGGATTTTTCTCCCCCGAATTTAAAAAAATATTGAACCAAACAATTACAGCAAAGAGTTTACCAAATTTATCTAATTCCTGATTATATATCCTGAAGTACCTTTATTTTATTTATTATTTATTTATTTATTTCAGTGAGAGAGAGAGTGAGAGAGAGAGAGAGCGTGCTGGGGGAAGGAGCAGAGGAAGAGGGAGAGAGAAACTCAAGCAGGCTCTGCGCTTGGCACACTGCCTAAGGCCGGGCTCAATCTCAGGATCCTGCATCAGACCTGAGCGGAAACCAGGAGTCGGGCACATAACCAACTGCGCCACCTAGGTGTCCCCTGCAATACCTTTCAATCTAAAACTTTCTTTTCTTTATTTCAAGAATCTATGACTGCTCCCACATTTTAGGACATATTCTTCAAGAATGACACATGACAAAGATGTATAAGACTTCAACTATGGCAATAAAGCACTGTATGATAAATCAAGTTTTAGTTACATCAGAAAATATCATAAATTAATATTGTTACCATTACTTGGCTCAAATATTGCGCTGAAGGGAAATATTCAAATCTCTCACTTCAGCATGCATTCAATTATAAATGCATAATGTCATCATATAATTATGGCTGTTCTGAATTATGATTCACAGCTGGTATTTTTGGTATGATAAATCTTCCAGAAGATAATCCTACTCGTGATTAGTGGCTAATTCTGATGGCCATGTACCACCTAAGGAAATTTAAATTATTGTTTTCCTGGGGCTTATAAATTTTTGATATTCCTTTATTGAAGAAACATTTAAGTGCCTACAAGGTAAAATATATGAAACTAAGCCGAGTTGTGGTCAAAAGAATAAGTTTATAGGAATAAAAAAAGGTTGAAATCTACTGAATTTGTTTCCAAAATGAGTAATAACTAACTGTGTTTAAATAAAAAAGTCCAAGCATGCACTTGCCTTAAAATGTGTCACTCTAAACATTCAGCTATACCAAAGGGCAGCAAGGACTTCTTATTTGCCAGATACAGAGGTTTTTTTCCAGTTTGCCTTCTTTTAACTTCTTAGGGGCATGTGACAAAGTTAAACTCTTGGTGAAACTCTGTCTTCCTTTGGTTTCCAAGATGCCATCTTTCTGAATCTCTTCACTCTGTCTGTATTTTTGATTGCTCTTTTCAGGAGTCAAATGTTGTTAGATCCCAGGGTCCTAACCTTGAGAAGCGACCGTCATTCTATTTGCATTTCCTGAAGGGATTTTATCCACTCTCACAACTTCAACCACCATCTATATGCACATGAGTTCTGATCTGGCTTTGGCCCAGGCCTTCCCTTGGGATTTCTACTGGACCACTGACCTCAGGACAGCCTGCAAAGGATCAGAGAGATCTGAGGCAATCTAATGTAGTTAATGTTAAGAGCTGAGATTCTGGAGCCAGAATGCCTGAGTCTGAATCCCAGGTCTACTAGTTGTACGAATGTGAGCAAACCTATTAAGCCCCCCTGTGCTTCAGTTTCCTTATTAATAAAATGGAGATAATAATAATGATCCACCTTGGAAGGCTGCTATAGGATGAAATGAGCTTAGAATGGAGGCTGGCACAGAATTAAGTGCTGACTAAAGTCTTTGTTAAATAAACAACAAAATAATTTAAGATTCTTAAAACAGCTTTTACGATCCCCTTATGTACAGTTGTACTGGTAAAGCCACATGTCTTGATTACTAATATGGCTGTCATATATAACATGTAAAGATTTTATCTCCTGGAGGGCGCCTGGGTGGCTCAATCGGTTAAGTGTCTGCCTTTCACTCAGGTCATGATCCCAGGGTCCTGGGATGGAGCCCTGCATCGGGATCCCTGCTCAGCGGGGAGTCTGCTTCTCCCTCTCCCTCTGCCCCTCCCCCCTACTCGTGCTTTCTCCCTCTCTCTCTTGATCTCTCTCATAAATACATTTTTAAAAATCTTAAAAAAAAAAAAAAAAAAGATTTTATCTCCTGGAAAAGGTTCACTCACTGGTGATATTTGAGCTTAAAGTACTTGGGCAGAAACAATAATCTCAAGCAGAAAGCTAGATGGTGGCAGGGTCATTGGGTTCAGAGTAAGCAAGAAGAAACAAGGAGGTAGGGCAGGCCAGGTAACAGCTTGATTTATTTAAGACTCTGCCTAGGATCTTAGTGATGACCACCAACACCCTGAACAGCATGGCCTGCCCAGCTACAAGAGATAGTTGACGTCTAAATTGGGATTTCAGGATTTTTAAAGAAGTTCATAAATCTCCACTTTTCTCCATTGCCTCTAATTCATGATAACTTTGCCTCTTCCCATCCTCTAGTATTCCAAAGCTAGGAAAAACAATAAAGAGGTGAAAGATGGCTATACACTTTAAAAGGGCAGAGATGGGGTCCTGTTCACTATACTCTAGCACCTAGCAGAGTGCCTGCTACATAACTGGAGTTCAATAAATAGTTCTTGAATAAAAAGATAAATGTCAAAAGTGAAACAGGAAAAAGAAGTCAAATTCCTATTTCTATAGCTAGTTCTGTGGACTCTGCTGGCTTCAGAAACAACCATACACCGCCCCCCACCCCCCAGCCTCGCACCATCCACACAAATTCCTGTAATCCTTAATGGTAGCAGCTGATTTCCCAACCTGTGGTAGGTTCCAAGGGCATTTTATTATATCCTCCTTTAACTTTCAATATATGAAAAGAAAAACCAATATTTACATAAGCTCCTTTCTTAAAGGTCTCTTTTGAATTAAACATACCCAAAAGTATATTTAAATGTATGTTAAAAAGTAACAAGAGAGTGACAAAAAGTATTAATATAATACAGTAATGTGGAATTATAATGAACTCAGCCAAGAAGCCTATATTTCATGGCTATTTAATATCCCACCTTCTTGTCCCTCCTCCTCCCAACATTAACATCTAAACAGTTTATTTATACAGTACCCAAAAATGCCCGTAGGAAAATACATAATCATTAAAGGAGATGCAAATGTGACATCTGCCACTTCAGTCTTACAGAATTTTATGTTCTCCATTTTAGCTGAATTTGAGATTTTTCTTTAGGTATGAACTCATTCCCTCTAAGTAAGTACTATGGTTTAAAAATTAGATATAAAAAAAGAGAACAAACAGAACAGTAAAAAGCAGTGTTTCAATATTGAAAAATGCCAGTGTTATTGTGTGACCCTTGATAAAATAGTTTTTTGGCCTAAAACAGAAATAATTATGTCTGTGGCCTTCTTGATGTGATCTCTGCAGAGGTATAACGAAGAAGGTTCAGTTAACGTGTTCCAGCAAGAAAGCAGCATAGAAGACAATATTTTTGGGGCACCTGGATGGCTCAGTCATTAAGCGTCTGCCTTCGGCTCAGGTCATGATCCCAGGGTCCTAGGATCGAGCCCCGCATTGGGCTCCCTGCTCCGCGGGAAGCCTGCTTCTCCCTCTCCCACTCCCCCCTGCTTGTATTCCTGCTCTTGTTAGCTCTCTCTCTGTGTCAAATAAATAAATAAAATCTTTTAAAAAAAAAGAAGACAATACTTTTAATTACTAAATATGAGACAAAAACAGTTGTGGGCAAGAATATTCAGTAGAGATCATCACTCTGCCTTCAATTATAAGAGAATGATGAGTAATTTGTCAGCTCTTTTGTCAGTGAAGGGATTTGATAGAGATGTGTAAGAAAGTTCATAATTCAAGGGGGTACTAATCCTTTAACAAAAATAATAAAACACAGACACTCACCAAGCTGATTCTTGTCATTTCAGTATCAATCAAAAGATATTCTGTCAAGCAACTGGGTTCTCTGAAGCAGTTGCAGTGGAATTGCTTATATGCCTTCTGAACTATCTGGAAGTTTCCTCAACATCGTCATTAAAAGCAACATTACCATCTCATCTTCACATAGCGTGGAATGAAGAGGATGGAAAAAAATTGAGTCGGTGCTGCTTTTGACTTCCAGAAACTTAGAATTTAATATTGTACACACTCTGCAATCTTGGATATCTTTGTGGAAAAACCAGAGCAACCATTCATCAACCTATGAATGTCTTCCTATTAATGAATTTTCTTAACTACTCAAAATTGGTTAATGAATGACAGAACAACAACAAATCCAGACAAGACTGATGCAAAACCAAAATGACTGTCACACAAAAACTAACAATTGATTGAATTTGTAACTTCTTTATACCACCACCAAGTGTGTGTATGGTCTCCCTACAATTTATGCTCCACATAGCAGACAACAGAATCACTTAACACAAATCAAATCTTGCCTCTCCTCTATATATAATGATCCATGGCTTACTACTGTACTTTTAATTAACTGCAAGCCCTTCCCCATGAGTTTTGGTCATCTGGACGTGGACTGCCTCCTTGAACTCTTCTCCTATGACTCTCCCCCGGGTCCACTTTCTCCAGCATATTCGTTCTCTTCTTCAACAGATGCCAAGCTCATTCCTGCTTCAAGGCCACTGCTTTTGCCCAGAACACTCAGTCTTTATCCTTTAGCATGATTCACACCTTTCTGTCAGGGCTCACTTCAAATATCACCTCCCTATTGAGAACTTTACTAAAAACTCCAAGTAAATGTGTGTGCACACATACACACACACAGACACTCACACAGGTAGTCATATAACCCAGTTTTATTTTCTTCACAACATTTCTAAATAAAATTATCTTATTAAATAATTTTGGCCATTTGTTCATTGTCTGTCTCCCTGCTGTCAACTAAAATGTGTATTTCATGTGAGGAGAGAATCTGTCAACCCCATAACATGAAGTCAGAGCTCAACAGAATAAAAATTCCAGACACTGGGATCAAGAGAAACTTCTCCACAATAAATGACACTTTTCTCTCCTAAAATATAAGCCAACACTGACAGGACCATCCATAATTCAGTAACAGCAACTGTATAGGAGGGGTGAATGCCCATGCATGTACTTCCAGCATTCAGCTCCCTGTGGTCTGACATAATCAATGTGTAGATCTTAAGAGTGTCTAGAAGGATTGCTGAACTCCATATTCTCCACAAACTTGTTTCTCTCAACCCAGATTTTGAAAGGAGGAAAAATGAGTTTGAAAATCTGCTTGCTTCCCAAACATGAAAAGTGGCTACTCTAGGCAGCCAGGCTATGGCAAATATCATTCATTCATTAGTCCACCCCACTGGAAAAGTAGGAAATAACCTAACTTCACTCCCATTCCTACCTGAACTGAGGGCTTGACAAATGTACTTTATAGAAGGTAACTTTGAACAGATTGTCAGCCAAGATCACACTGTGATTTCATGCTTTGAGGCCATGCCTCTGTAACAAACACATGTAACAAACACAAAGCAACAAGAGATAAATATGAGAAGAGCAAATTAAAAAGAAATTCCTGCATTAAAAAAAAAGAAATCAACATCTCAGCACAAGTCAACCATCCTAACCCTTCCACCTACACAAATATCTCTACCAAAAAATAATAAGCTGTACGGCTTACATATAAGTGGGGCCCCTTCTGAGTTGTCCAACACAGCCTCCGGGAACAGAAACACCACTCAGTCAAGGAGCCTGAGGCTCCGGGCTGCCAGCCTCCAGATCTAGAGGCATGTAAAGGCATCTGGGAGTTACAGACTGCATGACCCAGAAGAAGGGCGAGAGGCAATGCAAATTACTAGCCAGACAGCAAAAATGGTGGGGGTTGTATAGTCGGCAGAATAATGGTCCTCCAAAAGCATCCATGTCCTAATCCTTGGAACTGTGAACATGTTATATGACTTGGTAAAGGGGAATGAGGTTGCACACAGAATTAAGTTGCTAATCAGAAAACCTCAAAATAGAGAAAGTATCCTGGATTATCCAGTGGGCCCCGTATAATTACTAGAGTCCTCAAAAATAGAAGCAGGAGGCAGAAGAGTCAGCGTCAGAGTGATGCTATATAATAAAGTCTGATGAGGCCGCTGTTGCCCTCGAAGACACAAGAAGGCCAAAAGCCAAGGACGCGGGCAACCTCCAGAGGCTGGAAAAGCAAGGAATCAAATTCTTCCAGAGAGCCTCCAAAAGGAACCCAGCCCTGCAGACACCTTGATTTTAGCCCATGAAACACATGTCAGACTTCTGACTACAAAACTGTAAGATAATAAATTTGTGTTGTTTTAAGCCACTAAATTTGTGGTAATTTGTTACAACAGCAACAGGAAACTAATACAGATTATAATTAAAAGCTCCCACATAAGAATACAGGCAAAAACACTAAAATACATTCTAAAATATTAATGATAAGAAGGAAAGCAAATAAAATAAAATTGGGGGTAAGTCTTCACCAGAAAAAAATTAATATAATCTAAAATGACTTGAAAATAAGAATAGCTTTTAAATCAAAAAGATAGGAGAAAGAGTAAGTCCATAAGATGAAGCATGAAAAATTTAAAATAGACAGAAATTAAACAACACCAAGTACACATTTAAAAAAAAAAAACACACACAGAAATTTGGAAATAAAAATTTGAAATAAAAAAAAATAGATTGAATAACCGGTAAACTTGCCACAGTCCAAGAGAGGATAAGTAAATTTCAGAGGCTCAGAATACATCCCAGAAAGGTAATGCAATAGGAATGTGACAGAGCATTTAAAGGACATGGAGGGGAGACTGAGAAGCTCCAACATACATCCATCAGGAAGTACACAAGGAGACAAAAGTGAGGAGGGTAAAGAAAAGACATCAGAAGAGATAATGGATAAGAAGTTTCCAGAACTGAAAAAGGTTACGTGGGAATTTATACACTGAGGACCAAACACGAAACCAAAAAAATAAATGAACCTGTAGAACCATCACAGGGAAATTGTAATACATCAAGATAAAGACAGAAACTTAAATCCTGCCAGAAAGAAACAATCATCTATAGAAGATGACAAATAGACTGGGAGCAGATTTCTCATTAGCAACAGATCACAGAAGACTATTAAATACTATCTTCAGAGTGTTGCAGGCAATAGAACTCTACAGCCCGTAAAGTACTGATCAAGAATGAGTCAAATAGGGGCGCCTGGGTGGCTCAGTCGTTAAGCGTCTGCCTTCGGCTCAGGTCATGATCCCAGGGTCCTGGGATCGAGCCCCACATCGGGCTCCCTGCTCCGCGGGAGGCCTGCTTCTCCCTCTCCCACTCCCCCTGCTTGTGTTCCCTCTCTCGCTATCTCTCTCTGTCAAATAAATAAATCTTTAAAAAAAAAAAAAAAAAGAATGAGTCAAATAAAGGATGGCTATCAGTTAGAGGGGGGATTTCACATAAACTAATGAAATGTAAGCATCGGTTTCCTCCTGTGCACGGGCCCCTACCCAATAATGCTGGGAGCTGTTGGAAATGGCAGTGTTCCAGACAGAGAGGGCAAAACGTATCAACGAGGCATTTCTGGAAAACCGCCGACAGAGATTTCAGAAGGAAAGGACCTGAATTTCCAAGGCTTGAGTGAGGTCTTCTTTTCCTATTCTAAAATAAAACACACAGTTCCATTCCTAATTTTGTATTTTATTAAAATAAGGTCCCCAAAGTGTATTAGCTGCAGGCTCCATAAAACCAGACTTGCCTTTGACTCCAGCAAAAAGAAAAGTGAATCCAGAGAAAGTAACAGAAGTAATAGTAAACACAGAAAAAGGTAAGATGTTTTCAGAAGCTTAACTGATAATAGGGTATTAAAAATACGTAAATTTTGTATTTAAAAAAGATGGACCAAACTATTCTAATTGATATTAACATGGGTGGTTTAGAGGTACTACATGGCTTTGTAAAGAAGACAGTGTAAATGTGGAGAATCACTGGCCTCAAAACCATAGGCTAATAATTTATATAGCAAAAAAAAAAAAATCTGACACATTTTTAGATGGGGTGGTGGCTATTAATTGAACCTTTTCATAACCTGGGGGTAATGAAGAATTGCTCCCTTTACAGATGAGTTTCTTGGCTTTGCATTCAATCAAGCTAGGTCACACCCTTAGGGTTGGCAATGGGGAACTAGTTAGCAAGGCTCAGCACCCACTATTAGGAGAAATCCTTAAACCCCTTATAGGGCAAGACATTTCCCCTTAGTGCTGGTTCTGCTTAAGATGATAGCAGCTGTTCAGTATGAGGAAGCATCACCAGGACCCACTCAGAGAACATCCTGGAAGCCCTTCACATATTATATGAAGGAAGCACTTCATAGAACAAAGTCCTATGGTAACAACTTTTCAAAGTTTATGTCATTTAATAAAAAAGACACTGGACTGTAAATAGGGAAACTTAGCTTTCCCTCACATTCTTTCACATCTACTACAATCTTTTTTTATGTAGGTTCTTGTTTTTCCTACCTAGAAAATGAAATGAAGGCACCTACCTCAGAGGAAGTATTATAAAATAAACTAAATGAGAATCATAAACTAAAACAAGCCTAGCTCTTCAGAGAATATATTCCATTTGCCATTTAAGAGGTACACAGAAAATGTGTGTGAACCGACATACTAATAGGTAACAATATGTTATCAGTGTTGAGATTATATTTAAGGCTCTCTCCTCAGCGGACTGCTGATCAGTTTAAGGAGGCAAAGGGATACAGGATGGTTCTGTTTACCTCTGCCTGAGGACAGTGAAGAAACCTACAGAATCCAATTTCAAAAAAAAAAAAAAAAGAAAGAAAGAGCAAGAGAGCAAGTGTTCACTGCCTGGTGAGCCACTTTTCTTAGTGGCCATATTAAAAAAAAATAGATATTTAGCATCCTGTATTTACCACTATCTTAGCATTTCATCATAATAAATTGGAACAGCCTGTGAGTTCCTTGAGACCAGGGGCTATGTCTTAGTCATTAATTGTATCTCCAGTTCCTACCATGATACATGGTACATAGAAAACGCTAATAATACTTGTAGAATTTGGGAACAAAGGCAAGTGAACCTCTATAAAGTTAGGAAATCCTTGGTAAGGAAGGCTAATTGTTGACTACATTATATTTAGCTACAGATGATTCTTGAGCTAATTCGAAGGGGTAAATCTGTAAGACCCTAGCAACACCCACAGCCACAAGTCAGGGCTACTTGAAGAGATGACAGGGAGTTCAGTAGGAGAGACAGGCAGAACGACTCTGAAGCAGAGCAGTTCACAGCCAGGGAACCAGATCTCCTCACTTGTTGTCCAAAGTCTTTATGAGAAGGCAGGAGTGAGCCACACCATACTCATTTTCTACAGCTTCCTTAGAGACAGGATAGACAACATGCATGAATAATTAATCACATGTTGGGTTAGAATGCTTAGTAAATTAAATCACAAACCCAACTATTTAGAAACCACTCAATAACTGACTGAAGGACTAATCATTGAAAGCCTCCATTTTTAAGAACAATATCAACTTCTGAGTTCTCTGAAGGAGTGGTTGGTAATCCTGGTTGCACACCAACCTGAGCCCCAAACTTGCCAATGTGACTGGTGTGAGCTCGGACTGAAGCAGAGGTATTCTTCAAAGCTCCTACGTGATTGTAATGCAGTGATCCCCAGAACTATCTGCACACTGGAATTAATGGGGGATCCTTTTTAAAATTGCAAACCCAGGCCACATTTGCAGAAAATTACATCGCCCTCTGGAAGTGGGGCCCAGGTATCAATATTTCATGAAGCTTCCCAGGGGATTCCAACGTACAGGCAAGTGTGGGGACCACTTATCTAAAGGGCCTAAGTCTTGGTGAAACTTTTTAACCATTTAATGACTAAACTGTAATCGATCAAAGACCCACTATGCCCGTAAATAGCGATGCTAAAGACAGGGTCTCAGAGCAACTAAAAGAGGTAAGAAACATACTACATCTTTAGAGAATTATTTTTATGAGGTTTCAGTCAAAGAGATGGAAGAGGGCCTTCATATACACAACTATTCTAAATGTTCCTAAGATTTGCTTAAGTTTAGGGTAACATAGGCATGCTCAGCATTTTATTGAAATATACTCCGTATAAGCAAATGTTCTTCATTCATGTCTGAAAAGTCGGGACACACATCTGATGAATATTTTGCCAGTTCCCACATGGGATTTCTTCAGTGATTTGCCAAGTGGGATTCAAATGTTAATACCCAGCAAGGAAAAAGAGAGGAGCCAGAGAGAAGATAGCCAGTATCAGAGAGGATGACAAAAACAACAGGAAAATGAAATGCAGATATATTTTACTTCGCAAGTTATCTGGTTATTTCACTTGAGACAACAATGTATTAGTACTGACAATGATCTTGAAGTGGGAGTTAAGTGACTAGTCTCTTGTGAAAAGATCATCGGTGACTCTTTTCCTTATTTAAGGAAACCATGAGACACAAAATGAGTTGGGATAATGCTGGCCAGAACTCTCTCCCCAGCTTTTGAGAAGGGGTTCGCAGATCAGCTTATTATATCCAACCCCTAAACTCTGCAATCTAGGATTGTTCTGACTTCTATCCAAACTGACAACTGCCCCACAGCATAGAACCCAAGTAACTGCATCTTCTTGGCCTCATTCAGATTTAAAACTTCCATCTTTTCTATACCATGTATGAAAAGAGAACATAGATTCTTTTTTTTAATGACTACAGTAATCTCAAAAAATAGAGTCACTTGGGTAGAGCTACGTATTGAAGTCAGCTTTTTATTAAAAATATACTTTCTCAGGGCACCTGGTTAGCTCAGTCGGATAAAGCATCGAATTCTCGGTTTCAGTTTCGGCTCAGGTTGGGATCTCACGGGTGGTGAGATCGAGCCCCACGTCAGGCTCCATGCTCAGCGCAGAGTCTGCTTGGGAGTCTCTCTCCCTCTCCCTCTGACCTCACCCCCTACCCCACTCTCTCTCTCTCAAATAAATACATAAATTTAAATATATGTATGTATATATATATATATATATATATATATATATATATTTCTCTAGATCATTTATTTGATCAATTATAAGCATTCTTAGCTAAATATGCTGCTACAACCAGGACGGGATACAACAAACTGATTCAAGACCTGTTCTTCTGCAGTGATTCTATGAGCTGTGCCCTCTGACACAAGCCGGCAATACCACTGACGGGGTTCAGAACATACCCAAATACTAGATGCATCAGTCTGAAATCTAAGAAAAATCATCTACCAAGTGGACTCAAGAGTTGTTGCACTGGCCTTTTCCCAATCACTAGCAGAGACTAACTTAAATACATACCATTACATCTGATACCCAGCTACCTCCAGGGCCTCTTTTAAAATTACAAGGCTAAAGAAACTGCTCTGTTTAAAATTTAGGGCATTGATTTTTATACTTCTAAAAAGTGTTAGGGGGTATTAAGACTTCAACCCATAATTAAGTGGCTTTTTATTTCCTTTAAAATTCCAATAAATGAGTACTCTGAGTAAGAAGCCAGTTATTACCTTGGAACATCATTTCCCTTGGATTCACCTAAACTCTACATGACACACTGAATTTTCTTTCTTTGTAAAATAGTGTATAACAACAGGATATTAAATTGGGTCTCTTTGTCCCAATTTACCTGAAGCCCCAACAGGTTGAAAACAAAGGTTTTCAAAGTTAAAGTACTTCCCAAACACATTCCAAAACACAGGTAAAATGCTAACTCACTTCTGCAGGACTTGCAAAGGAAGGGGTAAAAAAAGTTTTATAGTTCAGCATCCACTTCAAGGGTGTGAAGGTTCGTCCCTTTGGAAAAACTAGATCCTCGGGGGAAGTTTTTTAAAGGGCTGGGAATCAAAGGAGCCACTGGAACATGCCATTTGGGAGCACAGTGGCCCAGTGGTCTGACCCCCACCTAGAAATCTAAGGAAACTAACTCTTCTCTCCCTGGACAAAGGTTTTGAGTTTTGAGTTGCCCCTGGATCAGGTGTGAGGAAGACTGATAAAAAGGGCAAGGGTACATTCTCAAATTTCAGATTTATTTCATTCTAATTATGGTATTCAAGTAAATGATTACGCTGCAAAAGTTTCATTTCTAGGAATGAAGTCTGTAATAAGCATTCAATAAGCACTTGGATAATCTTGGATCCATTCACAAAACCTGTCTCTAATTTCCCCCAAAGCTTTCACCATACAGAATTTGATGTTTTTGCTGGGACACTAGAGCAAAGAACCTGACATATTCTGAAGCCAAATTCACCATATTTCAAATTGTTACTCTTGCATTTCTGCCTTCAAAACTTTGGGACAAGTTCAATTAACCTCTATGAGCTCAGCTCTCCCATCTGTAACCTAATTAAAGGGTTGTTGTGACCAACCAACCAACCAACAAGCAAACAAACCACAATGTAAAGTGTCTGCATAATAGCAAAAGGTACTGAAAATTTTAGCCCACCCTCTGTCACCTCCTTCCTATTGACACAGTCTTTCTTTAGGTATGTTAACGTTATACAGTCTGGTTTAAAGTGAAAACCTCTTTTTCTGCTTTTTGTCTGGCA
Source organism: Phoca vitulina (assembly GCF_004348235.1). Classification (NCBI taxonomy): domain Eukaryota; kingdom Metazoa; phylum Chordata; class Mammalia; order Carnivora; family Phocidae; genus Phoca; species Phoca vitulina. Next base: position 30,892,079 of record NW_022589707.1, on the reverse strand, counting down.
GATTGCCAGCCTCCTTAAAGTCATGTTGCCAGAACTGTATGTGGATTTTAGTAAAGTCTCAGCTTTATAGATGACTCAATGTTGGGCCTAATTACTGCCTAACTATGGATGCAAGCCTAAAAAAATACATCCTTTTGGGTTCAACCACATTTGTGCTTAATGTGTAACATACCCTTTCAAAAGTATTTTTTGTATCCCTAAAACATGCCTCTGTGGTATCCATGGGATATCTCTAAAAGACATCGGAACTGGGTTAATTGAAACACACAGGATACACTCAAGTTGTTTTACTGATCAGACCTCTTGTCTGGAAAACCTCCATGAAAACAAATGAGCTGATTACAGGAAAAGAAATTAACAAATGAGAAAGCTGACTTAAGAGTTATTGGAAACCAAGGATGAAAGAAACATATTCAGCATCCTACAAAGAGAGAGTGTGGGATAGTTTCTGTGTTTGTTTGTTTGTTTTTAATGATCTAAGTATTTTTATACAACTCCTCCACTTGAGAAACAAAGGCAAAGAGAGGCTATTTCTATTTTGTCAATATTTTTACTAAAACCATGCTTTGTTTTTCTCTTACATCACTAAGTTATTTTGTTTCTGAGACCAGAGTATATTTCCCCTGAGGAGACTGAGAAAGGCTCCAGGGAACTCTCCTGAGTAAATGCATCTAGTGAATGGAACACAGGACAAAGAAACCTGGGCTCAGTCTTGGTTCTGTGCATTCTGAAGAGTCACATCTATTCTTATTATCATCAGGAAACATTTCTAAAGTGTTTTGAAGCCCTTAAATAAAAATTTCTCTATAAATACAAGGCTGCTTATGTCTGTATAAAAATTCTCAGCGATTCACTAAAGCTTGTGCTTTCATACTTAAAAATCTCCTGCGGGAAAAAACATTTGAGAAGTGTCTATCTTTTGAGATGAAGGTTGGCTATAACATGAAAAGTAGATTCACTTTAATTGTGACTCATCACACAAGGCACTATAAAAAAAAAAAATCTTCAAAGGCTCTATGTATTGAAACACCCTTATTTTGAAACCTTAGATTGTACCATTTCAAGAAGAATCATGATTAATTATAAGTGGTCTCTTGGTAAAGTATTACCAGCCTGCAGAGAAAGGAGAAGGATTTTATAGTCTGATTCCCCCTTCTGAACAGATGCTTCTCCAGCTTTAGGGCCGAAATTAATAATCTGCTTCAGTTTAGGTTTGGTCATTTCCCTGTTCTTTCCCTTTCCTCCTAATGGGTTTGTTTTCCCCCACCAAAATTCAGCACCACACAAGCTTAGCTCTGTAGCAGAGAGCAGACAATATATAGTCAAGAAAGAATCTTAAGAAATACATCTGGATAGGAGACTCAGTGTAAAATGTATCAAACGATCTTCTAATAAATAACTGTATCTCTGTTGAATCAATTCCAGAAGACTTAGCAAGAGGGAACTATATCAGATTACAGAATATTAAAATTCTTAATTGCTAAACAAATTAATCATGTTGTATTTAGTATTTTAATTCAAATTAATCAAGGTCTTTATGGTAGTAAGGTAAGGTAATCCAGGAAAAAAAAAAAAAAACAAATCATTTTCAAAAAGAAATTAGACTTATATGAATCATTAGTAAGAGAAGAATCAGTGAAGTGGTAATTTGCAATAAAAGGAAATGAAAAAATGGGTCACTAGGGAAAGAGCAAATCAGTGCACTAAAATCTTCAAAATCACCATCTTTTTTATGAAAACATATTTTTAAGACTGCACATAAAAAGATTTCTATTTTATATATTTTAATCTATGGCATTTAAAAATTCGTCTATACATAGATATCTCAGTTGTTTTTTGTTTTTTAAATCTATGCCTTAGAGACAGAAGATTTTTAATCACTTGGTTGTTTTGGCTTTGTAAATGTCCTTTTCTCTCTTTCTGCTATTTTTTAACAATGATAAAAGCTTCCCTGTCTTGAAGACATTCCAAAATACTTCATTTTGAAGAAACTATCAAAGGGGCATCAACTGGCACATATGCTTGGCATCAGGGCACACCAAATGGCCCAATTAAACCATTTGTAGTCTTTGCAATATGCAATTTAAATGTACCCAAGAAATGTCAAATGGTCCCTCATGCAGAATTATCTTTACCAATGAGCTATGCCTCAGGAACTGAGCACATAAATCCCTGCAGAGGTTTGTCTCAGACACACACTGGAGGATGTTACTACAGAAGAGAAGAGACTTTCCAAGCTGAACACAGTGACGGTACAGGCCTTCTTCCGGCGAGGTGCTGTGGCCAGAGGAAAACGGAACCACCAGCGCCTCCTTCTGTTGGAAAGCGTACTTACTCCCCACATCAGACCCTAAAAACAACAGCTGGAGGAAAATGTTTCCTTTCTATCATGTTTCCTTTCTCCAAAAGACAATAATTCTTCAGCAGTTCAGAAAAAGTCTTATTAATGTGATAAATTTAAAGGAGAAAACAGTAAAGGAAGGAGAGAATTATTAGTAAAATGATAGGCTCAATAGATAGCTTCTTCACTTGAAAAATGAAAAACACCACTAAATTAACAGGAAACTAAAGAGTCTGGCTCACAGGTGGCCACTGAGAGTAGTACTGACCCCACCCTTACTCCTTCCTCCAGTCACTGAGTCGGTCTGTGCACATGCATGTGCTTCTAGGCCTGGAAACTCCCACCTCAGAAGGCAAGAGCTCTAATAGCATCTCTGCCCTTACTTCCTCTGTTGCTAAGATACCAACTGGATTCCTTACCTTAACTTGTTCAGAAGCCCGTGCCTGGGCTTCTGCTCTCCACTGCACTGTCTGCCTTTCTGTTGGGTGCTGGCTCCAATTCTGTTCTGACCCCTGCGTGCCTTAGGAAACCACTCAACTGCTTTCTTGAGTTGGACGCTTGGAATGCAGCTCTCGGCCCCTCCGCACTAGCTTCTTGTTGTCCATGGTAGAAGGTGTAACAATGTTTGAAAGAAAAACAATCCATCAGCCTTTGAAGGACAATAGTGAGCAGAAGAAGTAGGGAATTCAGGAGAGAGAGAGTAATGACTTGTAAGTCTATACACACCAGCCGAACCAGCAGATACATATATTTACTTAAACATGCCTTCTTATAATCTTGGTATATGATGAGTAAATTCTAGCAGCTAGTACATGCTAATACCAGGAATTTATTAGGCTGATGGATGTGTGGCAATAACATATTGAAGCTAGTGCTTTTGAATTGGTATGTCTCATAAAAACTCATGGCATTAACTGTTTTTTGATATTTGGTTTGATTTACATTTTATCAATTAAAGCCTAAATTATCAATAAATTCTGTTATTTGAAATGCATCTCTAATCTTATATTTAAAGATACACTTCAGGGTAAGCTATTTATTTATTTTTTAAAAAATAACATGTCTCTGGGGCACCTGGGTGGCTCAATCAGTTAAGTGTCTGACTATTGGTTTCAGCTCAGATCATGATCTCAGGGTTGCAAATCAAGCCCCACATCGGGCTCAGTGCTAAGCATGGAATTTGGTTAGGATTCTCTCTCCCTCCTCCTTTGCCCCGCCCCCCCCGTGCGTGCATGCGCTCGCTCTTGCTCTCTCATAAATAAATAAATAAATAAATAAATAAATAAATAAATAAATAAATCTTTTTAAAAAATAACGTATCTCTGAGAAAATTCATACCTATTTAGTACAGCATAGCATTTAACAGCATTAATGTTGTTAATGAAAGGCTTCTAGTAAAAATAAAGTGAATAACACTAATGTAGGCTTTATCATCTATAGCATATTCAATTACATAAAACACTACACTAAAGGCATTCTGTCAGCCATAAGTCTGGGCAATAACATCGATGATTTTGCTCCGAGATACCTTCTTCCTGCCTCTTCAGCCTGGAGCCAAAATGAAGCCTGAGATGTGAAGGTAGAAGAGAAGGAAGCTCTTATATTTATACACCATGTTTACTGGAAAGATAGGCACAGGGTTACATACCTCTAAATATGTTGATATATCAACACTGTTGATATATAAATTTTAGATACTGAAAATGTTTGATAGAAAGTCCTTTCATACTAATCATACCAGAACCCCAAATCTACATGATAGAGTTTATCATGTTCAGCAGGATTTCACTTCTAGATGTAATTACCTTGAATTCTTTCATTTTTGCTCAGAGACATAATTTTTCCAAATTGTAAATAATGTTCTTTTTTGGGGTTCATAAAGGACATGACATTTTGGCTCCCAGTGATAGTAACTAATTTAAGAATGCTCTCTCATGCATCACACCTCCCCTTCGCTGCATTTCTCAAAGCCTGCTTCCTCTATTCGAGTCATCGGCATAGTGCGTTCACCTATAGCAGGTTGATGTCTTCCATGCCACAGGCATTAGCCATCTGCCTCCTCCCTCTCTCCAGAAGACCGGAGAGACTTATATTGCTTTGAGCTAATCATCCTCAGGGAATAAAAGGTGATAAGTTGGTTTTGAAATAATAATATTTTTCAATTGTAAATCTTATTTGTAACAGCCTCACACCAAAACAAGCCTCACCAAAGAGAAATGCAAGGATCTGCAAAATAATATGACAGATAAAAGTGATCCCTTGGTTCATATCCTACAGACATCTATTTTAAAGAGGGCTTAACAGTATTTACTGTTCATAGGAGTCTGCATACATATTAAACAGAACTGAATAAATGACAACCTATAAGACAAGATTTTCAGTGAAATAACACCTGTCGGTGGCACTAGTACCCTTAAATCTAATCAATGTATCTTCTGGGATCATGGATATCAATTAGGCTTAACTCTCTGGTCAAAACTCTCATCAACTAGATGTTCATTAAGTTTCATTTGGTGCTTTCAAGTCAGACGAAATGCCACATTTGATAATTTAGCAATAGAAAGAAAATACTCAAATAATCACTGTAAGACATTTTTATTTATAAAAATTTCCTCAATTATGTATATATACATACAATTTAATTATATGCAATTTTATATATGCACATAGGTACACTGTTATGTGCATATGTATATTATATGTATTCTCAATGAAAGATTATTCAAATTTTGTTACATAGGCTCTTCAGCGGATTTCTCACTCTTACAACATACAGGCCCAAGGTAACCAACGTTTCCATTTCTGCAAAAGGCAGAATTTGGTCATTTAAAAATTATAATGCCTTGAATTTCCATAAAGTCATAAACCCATCTCCTTTCTTCTTCTAAAAAGCCTTATAAAACTAGACGCAGGCATCGGAAGGGAAAATAAAGCCAAATCCCTTCTGACTGAGGTTGTCACTGCAGTCAAAGATTATTTCCAGTTATGAGTCCAAATAAAAGACAATTAATAAAAATATATCTGTGAAGATTTACACCATGACTATACCAAATTATAATGTATATTTTAGACTTATTTCTGAAATGCACTGGCAATCCTATTTGAAATAATTCAAATTTCATACATAAAAGAACTAACAAGAGTTCTTGGTGCTTGTAGGACACAGTATGTTTCCATTAAATATGAACTCAGAACTGAATTGCATATAATCTTACAATTAAAGAGAACATGATTCTTTATGTTAGGTATTTTTAAAAAAATTAAGTTCTTAGTATCTATGAAAATGAGACAACTAAGGGCAAAGAATAAATGTATGTCAGTTGGCCGCACTACTTCTAACCCATCTGTCTTAAGTATGAAGCTTTAAGAAACTCCAAAAGATACCAGCGTATAGAAACCCAAGAACAGTCATCCAAAAATTATTGCCATCTTCCTTGTCCTTCAGAAAAATTAACAAAAGTCTTAGGGAACCACTCACCTTTGACAAATGACCCAGCATATACTGACTTAAGCCTTAGTACCAAATTTCTTCTTTAAATAACTAAACCTTTGACAATTGCACTGAATAACTGAAATAATTTGATTTTTCTTTAAAAAATTCATTATATTTTCTCACCTTGCTGCTTTCTCACCATGCTTCTTCCTTCCTTATCCCCCTTTCTCACATCTTATCAGTGTTAGTTAAATAGGCAGTACCTTAGCCATAGAAAATAGGACCATAAACTGAAATGAAATTAAAGTTGTTTAAAGTATTTTAACTTACCTAGTCATATATGGGATTATGAAGAACGTAAGCCTTCTCTAATTGTTCCAGGGCAATTAAGCATTTTCCCCTCTATAGTTCACTATAATAGTCCATAGTTCCTAGCTTTAGTTGCCCCAAATATTTATTTACAGACCTATCTTCCCTGCTAGATTAGACATTTCATGAGAAGAAGACTCTATCTTATCATCACCTCTGTTCTCCCAGGGTATAGAAAAGTGACTACAACCTATAGGGCACTCACTAAATGTTCAAGGAATTGATTTTATATATTTTGACACAGATATTTGTCACATCTTCCGCTGACCAAGTGGGACAGGCATTAAGCTAATGCTCAAAATTTCAGCAGGAGACCACAGAGTGAATTCTTCCCAAGGGTAACCTTAATATCCTCACCTTTCCATGTTGGTGACTTCAAGTGTCTAAAATTATAGCCATCTGTTGCCATAAGAAGGTAGAACCTTTTCATTCCGGGTATGTACATATAAATATACTTCTGGCTCCACAGCATATGGTAATAACTTTAAGATTAAATAACTAATTGTAAAAAAAAAAAAAAAAAAAAAAAGAGCTGTTCTTGCCAGAATCCAAGTCCTGTGAAAGTAGCCAATGCTGTCTCATTAGTTAGTAAGCTAATAGAAACTTTGCCAGCTTTTCTTTCAGTGTCTAGAAAACAGACTCTGCAATGTGCCAAGTCTTCAATGATTTATTTTTGTAAATAGTGGTGTAATAAACCCAAGGAAGCCAAAAAAGCAAATTTTAAAAAAATAAATATTCATTTGCTATCAAGATGGATAGGACCTTTTTACCTAAGCCTATTACTGACAATTCAGAAAGACTATATGAACTAGACATTCATTTATCTTTACTACATTTGCAGGTACTACTACAACTCAAGTTTTAAAATGCCCTCAATTTTGCATTCCTGCAGCTTTCATATGAAGAATCACATTATTTTACTCATGTACCTTATTATTTTCTGACCTTTCAGGAAAATCCAATAATATAAATCTGCAAAATGAAATAATGCTCAAGAATTCCACTTTTCTCCCTCAGTATGCCTGCATATAACCTTAAGCTTTGCACTGATTGTATTACATGGAAATTCTATGAAGAGGCACCATAGTGGGGTGTGGAGCTGGGCACGCTTGGGAGTCCAAGCTGTTCGAGTCCTGGCTTGAGCACTTACTGGTTGTAAGACTTTGGGGCAAGTTATTTTAATATTCTAAAGCCTCAGTCTTAAATCTATAAAATGGAGATCTTCTAGTATCCTTCTCACTGTTTTCTTCAAATGATTAAATGAATTAATTAATGGAAAATCCTAGGGCAATGCCTGTGACACATTAAGAACTCAATAAAAGTTCATTATTATTATGCATCAATATGGATCACTGATTTAAAATTAAGCTGCTTGGGAAAATGGATACTGTATATATTTTCAGAGCTTGCTTTATCTCTGTTTTTATTCAGACACTGTCTTAAAAGCTTAGGTATTTCACTGGCCTAGATGAATTTCACTCCCACAAACTATAAGAAACCATAGCCTTAGGTTTCTGGGTTTTAGACCAAGTTAGGATCCACTGCCCTTTTTTAAAAATTCTGGAATTTGGGGGGCACCTGGGTGGCTCAGTTGGTTGAGCATCCAATTCTTGGTTTTGGCTGAGTTCATGATCTCGAGGTCAAGGGACTGAGTTCTTCATCTGGCTCTGTGCTCAGCAGGGAGTCTGCTGGGGATTCTCTCTCTTCCTCTCCCTCTGCCCCTCCCCCCACTTGCACTCACACTCTCTCTCTCAAATAAATAAATAAATCTTTAAAAAATTCTGAAATTTCTCTTATGCATTATAAAAGATAAAATAAACTTGGAATAAAATGGTGTTTGTTTTCATGCATCTGATTGTGTTCCTAAAATGCATGTCTCCTAGTATTTATATAAACATTTTTAGTCTAGTTCTTTACACAGGTTAGGGGTGGGGGTCGGGGAGGAGGTTTATTCAGAAGATTGCCTATCAGTTTTCAAAAACAAGTAAGATTTCTGTGCTATGGTGAGCGCTGTGAATTGTGTAAGACTGATGAATCACAGACCTGTACCCCTGAAACAAATAATGCATTATATGTTAATTAAAAAAAATAAAAAATAAAATTAAAAAAGATTTCAATGGTAAACATGGCAGATGGTCTGGGCTAAGTCAGGTGTAAAGTCAGGGATAAAGTAGGCACTTGATAAATACTTAGTGAATAAGTCAATGAACAAAGAATAGACAAATGAAAGAGATTTTAAAATATGAGAATCATTACATAAAAAAACTAAAGAAGTCATAGGAACAAATGCTATTTTTGAAGTAAAGGAAGAGAGGGATCAAAGAAACTGCTTAGAAAGATAACATTCTAAATACACAGGGACCATGTTCCAGGTACCACAGGAGGTACTTGACATTGTTATTTCCTTTACTCTTTCAAGTAATACTTAAAGGCAGTGGGCTTAATTGCTAACTTTTGCCCCTTCAGATCCACTCATCATTCTTCTTCATTCTGTGGCAAATAATCAAACCTTGGTTAAAAGGAGGTCTGGCCTTTGCCCTTGGCCCCTGAAACATAATCTCTCTTCCCCTGAGATGTTAGAAGTCTCTCTGACACTTGGGTCATGCTGGATAGTCTATCTATATGATTTAGGGTAGAGCTGGCCACGCCAGAAAAAGCAACAATGTGATTTAGGGTGGGGGCTTTGGGTGACATAGTCTCAGTCAACCTCCAGACTGAGATCAACCACATAGACAATCAATCAATCAATCAATCCTGCCTATGTAATAGAGCCCCAATGCGAACTCTGAATGCCAAAGTTTAGGTGAGCTTCCCTGGTTGGCAACAATACACGCATATGACCATGCACTGGTGCCAGGAAAATAACGTGTCCTGACTCCACAAGAACAGGATAATAGAAGCTTTGCATTTGGTACATTCCCAGACTCTGCCCAATGTGCTTCTTTCATGGGCTGATTTTAACCTGCACACTTTCTCTATAATAAACCATAATCGTGAGTGTAACAGCTTTCATTAAGTTATGTGAGTCCTTCTGGAAAATTATCAAACCTGCAGGCTGCTTTTGAGAATCTCCTCCCAAAATGCAAGACATGTTAGAAGTGAGGGCAGTCTTTGGGCCTGTTCCCTCTAACTTTGTGAGTGGCTTAAACTCTTGCACACACCATGATATCTGCCTTGGGAAATGGACCTGTATGGATTATATAAACGGGCTGGATCTTTGGCTTAAGGTTGAGTGCAGCCAATGGGAAGCCCAGACGAAGGGTAGAGAGAAGGTAGAGAGAGAAACTGGCATTTATTCATGTGTTCCTCTCCCAGGAGGACTCAGACTGGCTCTGTCCCTCTTTGATAGAAGGTCACCACTCCTCTTAAGGCAGAATGCTCTACATGATTCTTACATACTTTTTTCCTTCTCGAATCTGGTTAACTCTCTCCCCCCCCACCCCCTGTTATCCCTTTGGATGGAAAAGGAAGGTGTGGAAGTGAGGGAGGGTGACAGCAGTTCTGACAATGCTGGCTTTGGATTTCTGCACTACTTTCCCTGCGTATTCTCCTAGAACCCACCCACACTTTTGCAATCAGTCCTTCTGTAAATAAATTCTTCTGAAATTTTTCTAAACCGAGGGGGCCTTTTTTTTCCCCCCCTGTTGGGAGCTTTACTGATACAGGAAAGCACTATATTATTTTACACACAAGAAAACAGAGGCTCAAAAAGGTAAAAATAACTTGTTTAACGTCACATAAGTAGGGTAAAAGTGAGATTTGAACCCAGGTTTGTCTAATGGCGGAACATACACTCTTTCCATTACAACAAGCAGAAGGATATTTGACAAAGGAAATAAAGAAAGAAAAGCAAGAGAAATAGGCAGAAAACCGGGAAAATGCATGGTTACAATCTGTAACAGGTAGGGATATTTCAGCAAGAGATTGAGGATGTGAGGAGCAGTGTGAAAGATATAAAATCCTTGAAAGAATAACTGAGGGCTTAGTAATCCCTGAATTAAACCAGTGTGACACCAGGACATTTGAAGTTTGAAGCAATAAATTTATAAAATAAAAATAAATAAACAAAATCATGTAAACATTATCCAGGTCAATTAATTATGGAGAAGAACAGAGTGTGTATCTGTGCATACATACTTACTTACATTCATGTACATGCACTTATATAAAGAGACCAGAGACAATATAGAATAAGAGAAGGAAAACGTGAGAAGACATATAGCTAAATTTATTTCATGTATTACTATTAATTTTGCCACTGGGGCACCTGGGTGGCTCAGTCAGTTGAGCATCCGACTCTAGACCTCGGCTCAGGTCTTGATCTCAGGGCTGTGAATGCAAGCCCCACACTGGGCTCCGTGCCTGGTGTGGAGCCTACTTAAAAAAAATTTTTCGTGACTGGTGGGCAGTCATTGTAGAAAAGGAACATTTCACAATAAACTTTGGCAGAGAAAAACATATTCTCTGTGAAACAATTTCTCACATTTCCAAGCTGATATAAATTAATATGCAAAAATCACCAAGGAAAAAAGTGATTGATCTTCATATTTTCATGAAATTAACATGCAGCTTAAATTTGTCATTTTATGCGTATTTTGTAAAACAGTACTGCTTTCCAGTTCCAGGGGATAAAATGGCAGAAAGCAAAAAGTGTGAGATTAAAATGTAGCAAAGGTTTTTAGCTCAAACAAAAAATGTTTTTGAGGAAGAACATCAACCAATAAATTATGATCTTTCCAAGTTATTGTTGTTTTTATATTTATAATAGCATGTGTGTCAATTTCAGGCATTAGAAAGAAAAGCCTCTTAGTGCTATCAAAAGCAATTAAAAGATTCCTTTAATATCCAACTAAAATTTAATATAGAAAACAGTAATGTTGAAAGACACCCTCATTGTCTATTTTCTGAACTTTAAACTTCCGAGAACAAATCATGAGGTCATTCTAATTTTAGAAAAGACATCTCAGTAGTCTAACTCAAAACCCTTTGTTCTTTTGTTCACTGGATTAATGGGCTAATCAGAGGGTGAAGCCAGCTATCTCTCTGCCAATAGCAATAAAAAAGGAATTCCTTGAGAGAGTTGCTTTTTCCTTAGCCCTCAGTCTGGTACTCAGCTATGTAGGAAGGCTGGGTGTGTGGCTATGCTTTGGCAAAGTAGACCTGATGCTATACCAAGAGTCAAGAGGTCTGCTCAGCAAATGATTCCTTTTGCAATCTAAGCACACAACTTCACTATTGTTTTTCTTTAATCTCCTCATCCTTAAACTGAAGGGACTGGACTAGATGTGGTAAGGCAAATAGATTCCTTCCCTTGTACCAACTCCTTTTTACTGGTAATGACTGCTGGGCATGCAAGGAGTCAGGAGGAGGAGGCTTGGAGCTCAGTAGGAAAAAACACTTTGATCAATAAGAAATGTCGGCCACAGGCAAGCTGCAGTGGAAATGCTGTTTATTTGCTAGGTGATTGTTAGATATCCTTTGAACTCATACATTTGGTATAATGAGGAATAATAATGAACCAATCTATAACGATAGACCATAAAGAGCACTGGACTTGAGTTTTTTCATCTATAAAATTGGAAAGTTAGAGTGGATATAATATCTGGAGTCTCTTAAAACTAGAAGATTCTACGTTTCTAGGTACGAAAGGTTTTAAATGTTTCTTAATTGCTATTTGGAGATTAATAATTATAATGACCCCTGTGATTATATTGACCAATGTTAAGTAGCATTTGGATTCCCAACATATAGATATACAAAACAATGATTTTCCTGGCACCCTTGGCTCTACTTCTCACTAATCCCCACCAAATTATCACTTAGGGCACAGAGGCCCAGGGGACATGGGCCATCTGGAACTGGTCTCCTTCCTGGGGAGACAGCTAAGGTGGAAAGACAGCTGCACCAATTTCAAAGAATTGATATCCAGGCTCTCTTCAGATCTGCCCAGAACATGATACTGAATCAGTTTCCAGGGACAAAGACAGGGCAATGTCCCCCAAAATTTCTTTCAGGATTTGCAAATATATCACGAAACAGAACAGTCCAGTCTCCAGTATGGCCATCCATCAGGTTTCGTATTCACGATATCTGCCACCCTTGCCCTTCTCAAAGGTGGTCCACATATAACAGAACAGAGGTGATAAATATTATCCAGAAACTCACAACATAGATTTATAGGTTGAAAGGAAAACAGCTTTAGCAAAAGTAGTTCACATTTCTGTCAGAAATATAGGACCAGATGTAAAACCATAGTGAGAAGAACACCTGCCAATGTGTAATGTCCAAAGAAGCTTTGAATACTGAAAAGAAAGCTATAAATTCTATTGGGAAAAAAAAATAGTGAGTGCCACCAAACTGTAAAGGGTTGCAATCTCTACCTCAAAAGGAAATCTTTGCATCTGAAAATGTCAGCAACCCAACACGCTGCAAAACATTCCACCAAAGCATTAAGGAGCACACCCCATGGCTCACCACCACTATCTGTCACTGCAAAGCAAGATGAGTAGTCAGCTGATGGATTATAGTGTAGGGGGGTAATCATGTGTGGAGATAATGACTAGTGAAAGCTTGTTTTTTTTCTTAAATTTTCTTTGGGGGTTAAATGAAAATCTTATTTGTCTAGAAAGGAACTAGTGATTGGAGAATTTTTTTTTTATTAAGAAAATAAGAAAAATTGGTAAAAAAACAAAGACTTAACCAGGCTAGGTTAAGTTGATGTTAGGTTGTTTTTGCAAACTAGACTTTCCAAGTCTGCCAAATTGAGACTGAACAGGAAACTACTAATTGAGTGTAAAATGATTTTCCCTGGTAAGTTTGAACTACTGATTCACGGGAGCACCCCAAAAGTCTCTGCTGCGCCCTGACAGCCCACTCAAAGTGCCTTGGGCCACAGATATATTATGTAATATTTTCACGGAACCCTAGACACTTAAAGACAGAACAAGCACACATTTCTTAATCTTTTATATAAATATATATTCAAATTTCAGTTAAGTAATTAAAAAGGAGTATGTATTTGATATTTTTCTTGACACTTATTAATTCAAGCCTCTGGACTTAAATTTCAGATCAGAAAAAAAATGACTTTAAAAATACTTCTACTTTTTAGTTTTTAATTATTGCACTTTTTAGTTTTTAACTATATGATATGTATTACCACAAGTTTATATTATATAAAGAACTCCTATAACTCAACAAGAAAAACACAAATAACCCACTTCAAAAATGTCCACTTGAATGGACATTTTTCCAAAGAATATATACAAATGACCAATAAGTACAGAAAAAGATGCTTAGGCATTAAAGAAACGCAAATCAAAACTACAAGATACCACTTTATACCCACTAGAATGAAGATAATTTTTTTTAAAAAGGAAAATAACAGGTGTTGGCAAGAATGCAGAGAAAGTATAACCGTGACATACAGCTGGTGGGATGTAAACTGCTACAGCCACTGGAGAAAACAGTTTGGGGGCTCCTCAAAAAGTTCAACATAGAATTACCATATAACCCAGCAATTCCATTCCTACATCTATACCCCTGAAACTGAAAACAGGTACTCAAACAAATTCTTGTACATAAATGCTCACAACAGCACTATTTACAATAGCCAAATGGTGGAAACAACTCAAACATCCGTAAGTGAGGGACCAGGCAGTGCACTATATCCAATGGAATATTATTCAGCCATAAAAGGGAATGAAGCACTGATACATGCTACAATGTGAATGAACCTATAAAACAATATGCTCAGTGAAGGAACCCAGACATAAAAGGTCGCATATTGGTATGATTCCATTTATATGAAATATCTGGACTAGATAAATCCACAGATTCAGAGAGCAGATTGGTGGTTGCCAAGAGCTAAAGGGAAGGGAGAACAAGGAGTGACTACTTAATGGGTACAGGTTTTTGGGGGGGAGTGATAAAAATGGTTTGGAATTAGATGTAAGTGGTGGGTGCACAACACCATGAATATACTAAATGCTACTGAATTGTACACAGTGTGCCTTAAAATGGTTAATTTTATGTTATATGATTTTCACTTCTCTCTTTTTTTTTAAGTTTATAGCAGGCTTCCCAAGACTCTGCTGCTGATAAGTGTCCATAAAAAGTGATGGGGTCATGACAAATGAGTGAAAGAGAATTTTAAAAGGAAAGATTGCCCACTGCCAAATCTGGCACAATGTAAGAATCACAATGAACAATGATGGTAATAGCCTATAACTCATTGTGGGGAAAAAGAATCCATTAGCCCTTACTGGTACTAAACAAAAAGGGAGAAGAAAAAGCTGTACTTTACAAAAGGATGCCAGCTAATAAATATAAAAGAAATGACAGAGTTAGAAATAACCATTTGCAATAAGTATCATAATAGTACTTGACTCAGGCAAAAATCATCCCTAGATGCTAAAACCATTGGGTACAAGTTGATAAGGAATAGAATATATACATAAAAGATGTTACTTTTTTTTTTAAGATTTCATTAATTTATTTGAGAGAGAGAGTGTGTGGGCATGGGGGGGGGAGGGGAATGGGGCGGAGGGAGTGGCAAAGGGAGAGAGAAGCAAACTCCGCAAGGAGCAGGGAGTCTGACGTAGGGCTCAATCTCAGAACCCTGAGATCATGACCTGAGCCAAAGGCAGACGCTTAACTGACTGAGCCACCGAGGTGCCCGGAAAGATGTTACTTAATACAGACCCACACACGTGTTAATGCTACAGCACAGAAACCTGGCAGATGCTACCTTTACTAAGGGATCAAGGGTAATGTCACTAAAACTGGGTCAAACTGACATCCTGTGCCTCCTGATATGACGTACTTAAGTTGTACCACTCCCAAAAGGCAAACCCTCAATCCAATCATGAGGAAGTATTAGGAAAACCCAAAATAAGGAAGATTTTATAAAATCCAAAAAACATCACTTTCCTAAAAAACAAAGTCTAAACAACTAAAGGTAATGTATTATCCTCAGATGGGTTCTTAGAACAGAAGTGGCTATAAAGAATATTAGTGACAATAAGTGAATTTGGAATATGGACAATATATTAGATAATAACATTGTACTGATGTTAAAAATCCTGAATTTGTTAAAGGTACATGATTATATAAAAGAAAAACTTCTTAGAAAGGATCTAGGGCTAAAGGGTCACCATATCTGCAACTTCAAGTAGGTCAGCAATAGTAATGGTAATAGAAATGACAACAATATGTGCAAATACCTATATACATGCACATATATATGTATATAGATACACACACACACACACACAGGGTGGGAGGGAGGAGAGGGGAGACAACAAACAAGGAAATGTGCCGAGATTGTTGAGGGTATCTGGAAATTCACTGTACTATCTTTGCAACTTTATTACAAGCCTGCAAAATTTTTTTTCAAAATTAAAAACTATCTTTTTTAAATTGTGTTTCTGAGATCAGTTTATTTTCACTCAAGCCTGTAAGCTTGTTCAAATCAGAGACTGTGTTCTCAGCCATATTCTCTCCTAATTGCTATTTTCCTCTTGGAAACATGGCAAACAGAAATGAGAAATTTCATTTGCTTATCGAGTCTATCTCCTTGCCAGTGCAAGATTATTCCCCATGGTATCACTTTTACTGCTATTTGGGGCCCATTTTTAGGAATCTCAAGTGTGTGGGACTCCACCGCTTCCCTTGAGAGGTATCTTCTGTTAACTGTTGTTTGCTGAAATAGAGGTCTCCCTCAAATGTTTTCTTAGATATGTTACCAATTACCTAGCAGAACTTGACACTCAGAAAGACAGTACTTACTTCTAATGGTCTGTGCTCCAGCTTCCTTTAATTATTAACCCGTGGCTTCTTTGTAGGGAAATTTGGGAAATATTCTATTTGGGATAAAATTGTTATGGGTAAGAACATATGTGTTTATTGACTTGGCCAGAAGCTTCTTCCTCTCTATCCCTTGGCCTATCCTGAGGACCTAGAACATTGAACGTCTCATCTCTGATAGCCAATCAGATGGACAACACTTATATACAGAAGACACTTCCTGGATTCTACCTAGTGATTCTGCCTATTGAACTATGGTCTCATAAAACATCAGAGCTGAAAGGGACCTCAGAGACAACCAGGTTTAATTCCCCTCATTCTATAGATAAAGAAACAGGTCCAGAAAGGTTAAACGACCTGCCCAAACTAATACATTAAATTGAGGTCAGAGCTAGAGTAAGAAACCTGTTCTATTCATTTCCTGACCTGTAATCTTTCCACCTTCCACGATCCCTCATCAAATGGTTCAGGGTCTTTCTTTTAGCTGATTATCACTTTAAATATCCGCGAGAATTTATAGAATACTAATTTGCTTTTCATAACCACTACACTCACAATCATCTTTGAAAGCAAAGTTTATTTCTAACAAAGTTGAAAGAGCTTTGTTTATTAAAGTTTAGGTCAAAACCCAGTTAATCTTGGTCCCATGCAAAATACATGGGCCCGTGAAGCGTATCGTTAGCCCTCTCATTTTTGGACATAGTTCTGCCTAAGTGCTTATTCTTCTGCCAACTACCCAGAAATCTCTGAACGATATTTAGCTCACTTTGGAAAAGGGAAGTTGGCTCACAGAGATCTCATCCATGCAGACACTGCTGGGAATCAACATTCTAATGTTCTTGCTAATGGGGCTTGATTACAAAAGAAGAGGGTGACAGAGTCCCAGTTTTTCTTAAAATACAATGTTTTTTACTTCCCAAAACATGTCAATGCCTACTTTTCCTTCCACTTCTGGTTCCAGCCAAGATTGTAATCACATATCAGATTTCAGCAATATGGGTAGTTTTGGAGTACTTTTTGCTATAATCAAAAAAGAGAATTGCTAAAAATCTTGAGAAAATCTATTTGTATAGAATCTGTAAGAAAAAAGGCAATCTGGTGGAATTCATCAACATGGAGGTGACTGCTAGGAACCATTCCATGGAATGACAGAGCTCAAAGGCCAGTCAGAGTGGCATGAAGAAGACGTGCCGGGAAGCTGGAAAGTATGGCACCGTTCTCATGAAGTCTGATTGTCACAGGAGCAGAAAAGTCTAGCAGTGATAGTTTCGTTAGTTTGCTTTCAAACTTTTAAAAGTTTCCTTAGTGTAGGTCATAAATCTATATTAGTAGTTGCCAAATCTGATAGTCAATATTCTGTTTTCATAAAACGCAAAATCGCAGGGGCATTTACAACAGCCACTCTTTTTTTCTCTGGGTTCCCATAACCCTGAGCTCTTCTGGCTTCTTCCTGGCTAGCTGCTCCTTTCCTCCTTCTTCTAGAAGGCAGCTTTTCCACTTTGGGCGCAAATTAAATGATAGAGGGCCTCAGGCCAAATCTCCAAACCTCTCTGTTGGCTCTCTGTACACTATTTCCCCCGGGGGGGGTGGGGGGGTTATCTAAAGACATGTGGGTGACTTCAATAGTTATATCTACAACTCGGATCTCTCCATTGGGCTCCATGCTCCTACTTCCAAAATGTGATGCGGCCATTATTTGTCTAAAAAGCAACCCAAGATTAACTCACTGTTCTGAAATGCATAGAAGAAAAAGGTAATGTTTCACTTTTATTTACAACCAGTCTTCCCCAGCCTTCTACTTGCTAGCTATCAGAAAATCAAAAGAACAAAAGATATCCCATCTAGTTTAAATTGATCAAGTCTGATAGTTTGAGAGATCCTTCAGATAATATTTAATTTTTCTCTAGGGAAACAAACAAACAAAAAACACTTGGTTCTTCAAATAGTCTCCCTCATGACATTGGTGGGAGGCATCCACTGGCTTTCGTGATGATCCTGTTAATGTACAAGCTCCTCGCTACTCAAAATGTGGTCTGTGGATCAGCAGCATGGACATCACCTGGGAGCTTGTCCAAGATACAGAATCCCAGGCTACACTCCAGCCCTACTGAACCAGAATCTGCATTTTAACAAGATCCTGGGGCGATTCACAAGTATGAGAAGCACTGCAAAGCTGACATCCATGCCTCTTGCTCTGCTGATGTTCAGAGCTGTGATCTGTGGTTGCTACAGTTTTTGTGAGATTTTGATCAGTCGGTTTGCTTTGTTTGCTTTGCTTACAGCCTGTTCAATCAGCCTCAGGGCAGCTTTCCCTGGTGGCAAACTCCTGACTGGGTGACTTGTCCTCCATCAGTGTGTAGCTCAGGGACCAGCCCAGCCTCTGCTCTAGGGACCCTAGCCACTGGCCCTCTGTCTCTCAACTCAGCTTCTGTGGCTCTGGAGGTTAACCTTGAGGAATCCTTTTGCTGGCTATATGGTGTGGTCAAACTGCTATGGCATGGGGTAAGAGTGACAGGAGAGACCTAAGCAGTGATATTACCGTTTACCTAATGCATCCACCATCTGTAAGCCAAAGGCTCAAGGGCTCTTTGGGAGACACTGCTCCAGCCCCCTTACTGTTATCCCTCTCCCCTCTTTTCTTTCTAGAGGTCCTTAGACTAGAGCAAACAAAAGGCTTTCACTACATCTTATTTTTCTTCTCTCCGATTCCAGAGAGGCCTTAATAGTGGATACAGTCTCTTCCCAACTAGGGAGATATTACATAAACTGAGTCACTTGAGCTCAGATAGAATCAGGAAAATCTTATCTCCAGATGAAAGTCTAGCTTGCCATATTTGGTTTAGAAATCCACACCTTACAGCCTATGTATAATTGTTTCTTTTGCTCATCGCATGGTTATACTTTTTAGAAACAGAGGTAAATATTATAGTGACTTTCTGGAATTCCTTTTTTTAGACAGTTTATATTTATTTTAGCACAGTTTAAGATTACAGTAAGATACAATTCCCAAAGAAAGAAATACAAATTTTCATAAAGTACAGATCTGTGGTAGTCTATAGAACAATGTATCTATATACCTCCTACACAAAGTATAATTAGGAAAGGTCTACATTTGGAGACACAATGTGATCTTAAGGCAAACTAAAAACCCATACTGAGTATGGACATTGAATTCCTTCTATTAAAAATTTTAATCTCCCTTCTGGGAAATGAACTGACTAGAACTAAAGAGGGCAGAGCTGGTTTGTGTTTTGTTTTTTGTTTTTTCTGGTTTTTGCTTTCCAAGGCGGAGCAAAATGTGAAAGCATTTTAAGCTTTTTAAAATATTACCCCTCCATTATATAGGCAAAACAGAATTCTGTGTGGGGATGGGGACAACTTGCTCTTCACTCAGAATCCCACATCTCACTTAATAGCGAAACCAATCATCCATCTAGGTGGTTACAATGTAGGAGTCTTGCTTAAATAATCATCTCCTCTATCTTTTACACATCACCCACTATATCTTTTACGCATCACCATCATCTCCTATATCTTTTACACATCCTTTTAGGTCTAAATTTAAAATACCTCTGGAACCCCACCATCCCTCACCATCCCTCACCATCTATTCATCTACCATGGAAATGCAGCCACTATCTGTTTTCCTCTTAACTCCTATCTTCCTCTAACCAATTCTCAATAGAGTAGCCTAGTAATTTTTGAAATGGTGAATAAAAAATGATATATCCAGTAATATCTCTCCCCTACTTAAAATCATTTAATGGCTGCCCATCCAATTAAAATCCAATTCCCTCTCCTTGGTTTGCAAGACCAAAGATGAAATCAGTTCTGGTCCCATTTGAGCTTCATGTCCTACCACTTCCTCTCTATTCATCACATTTAGGCACACTGGCCTTTTTCTGTCCCTAGGACATGCTAAATGCATTATTGCCTTCAGACTTTCATACGCACTGCTATTCTGTCTGGAACACTCTGCTCTGGTATCACGGCCTGACTCTCCTTTTTAACATTCGTGGCTGGGCTCCAATGTAACCTTCTCCAGAGGAACCTCTTTAATATCATATGTTAATCATCCCTCTTTGTTAGTCACCATGCTATTAGCTTGTTCTAATTTTTTTAGGCAACATAAACCAATCTCTGGAATCATCTCATTATATACTTGCAAGTTTATCATCGCCTATTTATCACCTATCTCCTACATATCCCCAACAACAACAAAAAATTTGACATCAGTGTGTTTTTCACTTTTATATTCCCAGCACCTACTACAACACCTTGGTGTTCAAATATGTTTCTTAAGTAAATGAATGAATGAATGCTGGCAAGGGCATGGTAGGAAGAAGATTCATAAACTGCTGTGTGAATTTGGTATTGGGTTTCAGGAAAGCTAGCTGAAATGCATGTCGGGATTCTAAAATGCCCAAATCCTTCAGTCTAGAAAGTGGATGGCAATCCTATCCCAGGCCATCTATCACTCCATTATCTACAATATGAAACATTAAAAAAAAAAAAAAAAAACCTATAAAAAGCAAATATCCAATATTTGGGGAATGAGTCATCCATGTGGTATTAATATATGTGCTAAACGTAATTAAGATTTCTTTTATGATGTAATTTTTTTAAATATGGGATATTTTCTATTATTTAAGGATAAAAAAAATGTACCACAACAAAGTATACTGAGGTATATGCTATGCCTCCTTTGGTGGGCAAATGCTTTTTCCTCTCCTGATCCTTTCTGAATTTTCCAAATTTTCTACAATAAACCTGAGCTATTTTGTTAATAAACATTTCTAAACTGACATTTATTTAGTTAAATAATGTAAAAGAAATAAAGACTCAATACATGTTTCACTGAGTCAAATATGACAATTTTTTTTAAAAACTCACTCTTTCTAAATATAATACTGCATGAATGAGTCTTTACTTACTTTTAAATTCACTATATTTTGATCATCCTTACAATTTTACCAATGTCCTGGGAAGGTAAGTTTTGACTTGGGCCTTAACACAATGTCCTAAATTATATATGAGATACAAGCTTCATAACAAAATGTAGGAATGCTTGAATATACATATTAAAGATTAAAACTTCCCAAAAAATTACTAAATAAGTTTCTAACTTTATCAAATCATAGCTATGTACTAGTAATTTAGGCTGTAACTGTGAATTCTTATTTGGATTATAATCTCTTTGGTCTACTAACAAATTTAAGCCTTCTAAACAGGACTTACTTCTCCAAATAGAATGATGTTTGGTGTTAATCAAAGGTATGATTGTTACAACAGACTGCAGCTATTCTTGCTGCAGGCAGAAACAGAATTATAATGAATATCTGATGATTCCTGGTACCGGAGACATTTGGAGAATTCTCCCATTAAGAGAATGAAGTACATACCACATCTTCGAATAAGATCTTGCCATTTGCAACGACGTGGATGGAACTGGAGGGTATTATGCTGAGCGAAATAAGTCAAACAGAGAAAGACATGTATCATATGACCTCACTGATATGAGGAATTCTTAATCTCAGGAAACAAACTGAGGGTTGCTGGAGTGGGGGGTGGGGTGGGAGGGATGGGGTGACTGGGTGATGGACACTGGGGAGGGTATGTGTTCTGGTAAGCGCTGTGAATTGTGCAGGACTGTTGAATCTCAGATCTGTACCTCTGAAACAAATAATGCAATATATGTTAAGAAAGAAAAAAAGAAGAAGAATGTAGCAGGAGGGGAAGAATGAAGGGGGGGAAATCGGAGGGGGAGAAGAACCATGAGAGACGATGGACTCTGAAAAACAAACTGAGGGTTCTAGAGGGGAGGGGGTTGGGAGGATGTGTTAGCCTGGTGATGGGTATTGAGGAGGGCACGTTCTGCATGGAGCACTGGGTGTTATGCACAAACAATGAATCATGGAACACTATATCTAAAACTAATGATGTAATGTATGGGGATTAACATAACAATAAAAAAAAATTAAAAAAAAAAAAAAAAAGAGAATGAAGTACAGATATAACCCCCCATAGGCTTGAAAAAGAGCAAAGGCTGTTTGACAGAGTTGACTCAATCCTTTCAGTGCAATGGTGTCACTTTTAGAAAGATACAAAGAATATTTCAAAAAGGGATATAGGTGACTGAAGGGACGTGGCAAAAATCAGACTTTATTAGCTGAGTGTTAAATCAAGTCAAACATTGGACATTTCCATCATTTAACACTCAATTAAGCCAGGCTAATAATAAAGATAAATTTAATAATAAATGCTGAGTTTGCTCCTACCACACAATTCCCTTCAATCTTCCCTGTGATTGCTCACTGGATGCCTGGCATCGTGCTGAGTACCGAGAATATGAAGACGCATGCACCCTGATCTCTGCCAAACCGTGACAGGGTAACCTAGGAGGGACCTAATGTATATTCATCTTGAAAACAGAAACTTCGTGGTAAGTCTCAGTATTAGAATTCTCCTGTCAGCGGCCACGATAGCTAAAGTGCTAAACATACACTCTAAGTAAATACTCCGCCGGCCCATCAGATCTGAAACAGCTGGTAGCTTCAGGCTGTTCATTTCAAAATGAATTGAAGGCTCATAATCAGAACTAGTGAGGGTATTATCGACAGGATAAGTACTTGTGTACTTTCACAAGAATAAACTTTCTTTCAAATCTAGGGCCTTTTAAGTGGTGTTGGGATGCAACTAAATTCTAGAAAACAACCTAGTTTGTGGTATTTCTTACACCTGGTCAGGCAGGAAGCCTGAGAAGGACATCTACTTGAAATAATACGTTCGTTAAAAGTGCACAACCGTCAATATATGTAAGGGTACTGCAGAAAAAAGAAAAAGATTTAAACACACACACACAAGTCTTTCTGACAGTGCTGATGGCTTTGTACATGAATTAATTTTACACTACTGATCTTTAAGGATTTAGGAAGGAAATAAACTTGTACTTGCTTACCCTGTTCATGTCTAGGTTTTAGACTTTGTAACATCGGTGTCCTAGGACACACTTGAGCAGGCTCTTCACATAGGGACGGTCCAGAGTGCAGAGCTCAAGTGCTGGGCCATGGGTCCAAAGGTCTCACTCAGTCCCTGGCTCTCGTGCAGACAAGTCATCTAACTGCTATGAGCATCAGCAATCTAGCAAAATGGCAAGGAATCTATAAATACGTATTAATTTCTGCATTTGTGGATTAACTGATGTATTGATACATCTCTTCTTTGCTGAAAGGATTCAGGTAGCTCAAAATGGAAATAATAACGCAATGGACGCTCCTCCGAACTTTCATTATGGGTTTAGAGGTGGCAACCTCTGACTGGGCTGTCTGCACAGCACTTTCCATACATTTAAGAAAATGTCAATTGCCTATACTGCAGAATGGGGGAGGGGGGTGAAAGCGATTATATTGTAACCAAAGTCCCATAAACCCTACTTTCCAGAATGAGGAAGAAATAAAGATCTTCTGATTTTTCAGCAGGAGCTACATTCTTCACTGTGGATTGGCAGGAGCTAGAGAACGGAGAGGGAGCCTTCCAGAAGCAGTGTTTTCTCACCCCTTATCCGAATTGGATGCTCACTAAGGAACACCAAGCACCAGTTTGCAGTAGCCATTCTGAATTTAACAGTGACAATTTGGAGGCTGCAAATTCCAAGGTCTGACTCCGAACGTGTGTTTGTTTATTGGCACAGAGATAGCACCATACCATTTAGTTACAAAGCGCCACGGAGCAAATCTAGATTAATATGAGAATCCATATTTCGTCCTGCCTGGGCTGTATGTCACACTTCTGAGTGAGACCCTAACAAGAGCAGGAATTAAGAATAGGTCAGAAGAACATCTGCTTTGCTTATTTTGATTACGTGGGCAGGCAAAGGAATTTGCTTTTATAACACCAAAATAACTTGGAATGCGGCAAAAATAAATGCACCTTCTGTCTCATGGAATGTTATTACAGTAAGACGCTTTGTGAATGCTTGGTGGCATTTTCAAGCATTTTTTGTTCCCCTCATTTCTTTCTAGGCTCCATACTGCAATCCTCACGGTTTGAGCACTAGACTTCAAATGAGACATCTATTCAGAGCATGTTCAGACAAAACGAGTGGTTTCCTTAGTAATGGGAACTATGTGAAAGCACAGCCCCTCCAGTCAGCCAGGCTTCTCCCCGCCTTGCAGTTCACACATAGGCTCCCAGTGAGCATTACACAGCTGGGGAGCACCTCCAAAGTCTGAAATGGCTAAAACACTGAATATTCATTGCATTTCTAATAAAACGTACCCTTTATAAAAGGTTAAGGATGTAAGAAGTACTCTTAGTGGTGAGGGTTCATTTACTCATTTTCTGCATCATGTCATGGAATGGAAAGAAAAATAAGAGATCTCACCGAAGAGACAGACACATGTTTTCCTTTGAGTACCTTTTAAAACATTTCCTTGTCTTAAAAACCTAAGCTTGTCTTATTATTTTTTCTGTCTAAAAAAGCCTAAAGACTGCTTCTTCTGATTTTCCAGTTTTCTGCATAGCAATCATCTTTGATAAAGCTCTGAAATTCTGTTGCTTGGAAAGGGTATATATTTTGCCTTTTTACAGTCTCAAATAAAGTTAAAAAATAAAACAGTAGTTTTATGTATAGCTTTGTTGAAGTTTTATGTATGCATACATATTTATCTGTTTATTTATTTTCAGAACAACACACACACACACACACACACACACACACACAAAGAAGAGAAAAGAAAAAAAAAAAACCTGGCTTCTTTAACAGAGTAATACAATCATCATTCATCTTAAATATTGACGCAAAAGGGCAGTCAAGTATAGGCTATCCTAGACTAAAAACCAACATGAAAATTAAAAAAAAAATTATCAGAGTTGATATGATACCTGTGTTGAGGATAATGGTTTACAGATATCTTCACACTATGTTGAAATCATCCAATCAGAAAGATGGGAATACAGTCAAAGATTCTGAAGTGAGCAAAGTGAAGTACAGCTAAATTATGGTTGGCATTCTTCCATGCATCTGGTTACAAATAATCAAACACAAAGCAAAAGTTATGCTATAAAACACGCAAAGAAGAGGAGCATGGGCCTCAAAAGATATTTGGAGGGAAGAAAAGACACTTTTTAGAGTGTTAGCTTTGGAATTCAACCTATATTCCAGCCTTAGCTCCTGACTATCTCTGTGATTGCCGACATTAACCAAACTCTCTGAAGCTCGGTTTCCTTTTCTGTGAAAAGGGGAAAGTTCCTGAATGTCACAGTTTTATAAGGGATAAAACCGTATGTACACAGTTCTGTATACACTTCAGTGTCTGACATGAGGTTAATACTCAACAAATGCTATTTATTATTATACTAGGTACTCTTGTGATTTCAGCATACATAATTTCTGCATTTGGAAAGCAGTATATATTTCAAATTCTGATCTATTCCACTGTGTTTTGTGGATAGCTCAAGGAAAATCATTTGTATTTCCCTGAGCAACAGCAATAATAAATGTAACAACAGAATAACAACAACATGAAATTTGCTATCAGAGACAATACTGCATCCCCATCATTGATAGTAGTGAGCTGTCTTTCTCCAGAAACTGTGATGGAGTCCTTCTCGTGATTCCTATTTACACAATGGTTCTCTATGCAATCAAGAACAAATATCTCTGACCCAGTTGGCCATGGATTATGGCTAATTGTCTCGCACAAGAACCAAAGCATAGCCTTGCTCTCATTTAAAGTCTACACATCCACTCTTACAGATTTAAAGACTCAATGCTGCTCTGCTTAAACACTTTGCAATTTTACTTTCTTACCCATTAAACCTCTACTCAAAATCCATTCATCCATTGATACAATAATGCATTCTGATCAATTATTCTATATTATGAGCCCAGAAGCAGAGCACTAAACCCAGCCTCTTTGAGCAGGGACAGATCTCCCACAAGAGGGGCTATTTAACCCGAGGATTAAGGGGGAACGGCCTTGCTAATGAAAGCTGTGTGCCTGATGCGTGTCATGGCAGGCCAAGCACTCCAAGTGCCCTGCGTGGAATCAGGACAGACACAAAGCAGAGAAAAACCAGCATGGCACTTGAGGAACAGCAGTTTATGTGGCTGGAGCAAAAGGTGACCAGTAATGAGTACCTGGATCCAAGAGCCAGGGTACAGGAAGAACTGAACGCTAAGGAGCTTGGGGTATTTTTCCATTTGTGATGAGACACAAAATAGGGTTTTGTTTGCAGAAGATGGACTGGAGAGGGCGACACTGGAAGCAGGAAGTTAAGAGGACTTGCAGACAGACCACAGGATGATGGAGGCCTAGCTGATCAAGAGCAAGAGTCAAGGAAATGTGGGGGTAAAACCAGAGGGTTTAGACCAGTTGAATGCAGGATATAAGACCCAAGGAGGATCAAAGTTGCTGAACCCCCCCCCCCCCGAGGGAATGGGTAGTGCTACTCTAACTGAAATAAATTTTAAAAAAAAAGGAAGAAAAGCCAGTAGTCAGGCGAGCTTAAGAGGTCAGGTTTAGACATGGAGGGCATGAGGTGCCTGGGCTCATGAAAGTAGGCACATTCATCAGACAGTTTGAGGACTACATATAATACGTATAGAAGAAGAACGTTATTTGCAGGAGCAGTGATATACATTTGAGAGTAGTGATTACATAAGAAGAGATTATATTATCTAAGAGAGCATAGGAAGAGCAATTGGAAAAATAAGAAACCTAGTTTAAATATTTAAGAGACAGATGAGCCCAAAAGGACAGCAGGCAAAGTACGCAGGCAAGTATGAGTGGGACCAGGAGGCTTCGATGAGCAAGAACCAAATCGGGAGGGCACTGAGGAGATTCAAAGGGGAGTTTCAGTGGCATGTGTGGAGTAGAAGCTGGATAAAAAGGAGCTGGAAAAGGAGAAAGTGATGAATGCAACAGTAGCAATGTTGACAGGTCCCTTGCGAAATTTATGAGGAGGACAGAAATGGAATGGCAGAGAAGGTTTAAGGGTTAAAAGGAGGACTGTTGTTAATATTCTAGTATGAGTAAGAAGCATGCCTATGGATTTTGTGTAAATAAGTCAATTGCAGAGTGGAATGGGGAAAAAGGCTTTTAGAGACAAATTCCTAAGAACACAGATGTAGATGAATTCGGAGGGACATAGAGACTGGTAATAAGAAAAAGTCTCATCCTTTAAGACTACAAATGAGAGATAATGATGCATGTGGATAAAGAGACATTAGTAAGCTAGGAAGGTGTGCAATAAAGGGAGCTCACACCTAAAGGAGCAAGTTCAATGAAGTTAAAAGCAATAGCATTTTCCTAAGAATATTTAGGTTGAAAAGGGATGTTGAAGAAAGTGTGAAAGTTTGGAATCATCCCTGTAGATGACAGGATAAAGAGTGGCCTTAGGATGGATACCAAAATGGAAGAGGACTGCCGCAGAGCCAGCCGAACCACGACACCCTGCATTTGTTGGGGGTATAGTGTGTGCGCCACCACATGATTTCCTCCAGGAACACTAACTCCTGGAGCCAGGAGCAGAGAAGAACCATCACGGCGTTGTTCAGGGGTTCTGCGCATGATAGAGGACCAGAGCAAGAGAATCCAGGTGACTGATCAGTTTACACGACCAACCTTGGTAGGAAGGAAAGGGAGAGAAAGAAAGATGACCAGGAGAGAACCGGTCTCAAGGATTTGAGGTCTTCATAGTGTCAAGAAGCAGACATAGGAGGAGCATAGTTTTAAAACAGCCAAATAGATAGAGTTATGGTAGAAAGCAGGATACTTCAGTTCAAGATATCCAAGGCAGGACACCTCGAATTACCAATAAGATCAAGGGAGCATCTCCGGGAATGGGTTTCTGAAATGAAATAAAAGTGACACTTATTTTCATTTAAGGAACTTAGTAATCTGGGGCTGGTTTTATATGTAAAAGTTGAAATCTGTCAAGACTTTAGCAGTATTTGGGCAGAAGAGAATATTTTTCACCAGGTATCAAGTCTGGAATCTCCTGACAAGTAGATAAGAACAAAGTGGGGAGGTAAAGAATGGTATGTGCCTTATAGAAAAGTGTAATAATTCATGGCCTGAAGCTGGTATTGGGAAGCCAGAGGATGTGTAAGAACATGATCCCCTGGGGCGCCAGGGTGGCTCAGTCGTTAAGCGTCTGCCTTCTGCTCAGGTCATGATCCCAGGGTCCTGGGATCGAGCCCCTCATCGGGCTCCCTGCTCAGCGGGAAGCCTGCTTCTCCCTCTCCCACTCCCCCTGCTTGTATTCCTCTCTTGCTGTGTCTCTCTCTCTGTCAAATAAATAAATAAAATCTTAAAAAAAAAAAAAAAGAACACGATCCCCCACCAACATGCACACACACACAGCTGACCTCTTAAGCTCGCCTGCACACCCAGCCCTGAGAGGTGGGACAGTGAGTGGTCTCCAAGCGAGAGGTCACAGAAATAATCAGGTCCTGAAAAGGAGATTGGATTTCAGCTAAAGGAGGAAATGGAAGGGGAGGTTTGGGAAGTAGTTGAAGGGATGGCAAATCTGCTGACGAGTGAACGATCGGAAAAGTGAAAAGAATAGGGAGGATTCACGGGTTCGAGTAGATGAAGCCGAGGGCATCAGCTATGTGACGGTATGTATGCGAGAGGATGCTGGAAGCCTCGTTATCCCAGACAGAGAAAACCATGCAACAGGAGCAGCATGGTGGAGAGGCCTGCCTCAAAAGTCCGCCCACATCCACAAGGACCACAGAAGGCCAAGTGTCAGAGAGTGACTTGACTGAGTCAGACAGATGGTGAGGGTTACAGGACTTGGATCTCAGCTAAAGGTTACCCACAGTTCCGAGGACAGCAGAGAGGGCATGGTCGGTGCCCACCCTGCCTGACTCACCGTCCTCTGAGGCAGGGCACGAGGTGGCCAGCAGCCGCAGACCCCGGCGCCGAGGCTCCGATGCCAGGAAGCGCAGGTCCGACGGGCCGCACAACACTGCTGCGCCATGTGCTCGGCGAACGCAGCTCCAAGTCTCATTTGATGACAATCCTACGCTTAGCACAGCAAGTGGTTCAGAACTCAAGCTCGGGAGCCAGACAGATGTGGCTCCCAAGCCTGGCTAAGCCACTCACGAGCCACGTTACCACAGGAGGTGAAGTAAGCTGCTTCCTCTATCTGCAAAATGAGAAACCAGCATCTGCTCACAAGCTAACTATAAGAAACAGAGATGCTGCCAGGAAAGTGCTTATTTAGCTCAGTGCTTGGCATACAGCTCTCAAAAAATGGTACCTAGTGTTCCCAGGTCCTTCCTGCTCACTGTTTGGACGTCTTCCTTTTCCCAGGGAAGTACTCCTTGTCCCCTACCCTCTAATTTGGGGGAAGGGGAGTAGAAATGACAGAAGAGTACTTGATCCAGGGGTAAGCATGGGACCCAAGTAGGCTAGCGGAAGATCTCCCCCCCCAAAAGCTTCCAAATTCAAACTAAGGGAAAGGGACAGTGTCTCTCGGGTGGCAAAATTGTGAGATCAAGGACTTGAGAGCCGGTGGGGGCCAGGTTGCTGTACATGGAAAGAAAGCTCATCTGCAGTGAGAGAAAATAAAGCCAATGCTCCGAGAAAAGCAGACAGGGGAGAACAGAGACAGGATCTCCCGGGAGCATCTGAGTCCATGGCCCATTTGTCTCGGAGGCCCAGTTTTCCCTTTGCTCCTATTATAACATGTGAGACTACATTACCCTTGCTATAACCTCACCTTTTAACTTGAGCTAGTTTAAATCTAAGCTAGTTTAAATAGGGTTTGTCTTGCTGGCAGTTGAAAGTATCCATAGTGTGGACAGCTACCAATAAATTTAAAATAGTGGAGAATGGCAGAGACCACAGCTGTTATCCCCTTCTCATGATGCCTTGGAGAATATCCTACACACACCCAGAGGTCAAAAAATGCCATCGATAGACAAACCTTGAATTCTATCAGCAAAGTCTGCACATTGACCCATATGCCTTTGACCTGATTTGAGCATTCCTTGTGCTACCCAGAACTCTTCCAGCTCCTGAATTAAAAACCAGCTGATGAATAGGATGAATCCAAAGAGGGTTCAGGCCTGAATAACATATACAGAGGGTAATAAATGAAGCAGGAGCTCTCAAAAATAAATATACATTGAGTGCCAAGTACATGCCCAGAACTGCCTCTACTTGCTCATCTAATCAACTTGGGTTTGTGTTTTTTTTTAAGATTTATTGATTTATTTCAGAGAGAGAGAGTGCTTGCGTGAGCGCGCACGTGCACAGGGGCGGGGTGGGATGGGCAGAGGGAGAGGGAGATAAGCAGACTCCCTGCTGAGTGGGGAGTCCCGACCTGGGGCTCCATCCCAGGACCCCGAGATCATGACCTGAGCCGAAATCCAGAGTCAGACACTGAACCGACTGAGCCACCCAGGCGCCCCAATCAACTCATTTTTAAAGACAGTCTAAAGACCAAAGACTGTAGCAGCCCCACCCCCATTCCCAAATAGTCTTAGAATATAGTAGGATTACGAGATAGAATTTAAAGCTGAAAATTCAGCAGTGGTCCTGGTGTAGGCAATAACTACAAGACTCTCCCATCTATTCTGCTATCCTTGAGAGTTGTAGTAAGTGCCTTTCATTCTTGAAAGTACCTTCCCTATACTAAAAGGAATAACGCTATGAACAATCACTAAAAGACTAGACAGAGAACTTTAGCTCTGGGCCTCCTGCATTCTCCATCAATGAAGAAGAGAATCAGATGAGAATACTAACAGTCACCTTTGTTCTCCTGCCTAGCAGAAGTCAAGAAGCAAAAGTGACATAAAATATTCATGAAAATTCAAATGACCCTTTAACTTCTAGATGGTGCAATATAACTGGATGCCTAAATATTTTAGTGACAAAAAATGTTTGCTTTCTCTTACAAAGAAATCACTGCTTTGATCTCTTGTTTAGATATAAATGGATCACTTTCATTAGCCCACCTTTACAAAAGAGCCCCATGTGAAAGCAGAAAAATTCAGAACAGATCTTGCATACAAATATCACACCAGGGGCAAACTGTTATCTCATGCCATTCTGGTTCTTAATTTTTGCCTAGAATTTACATGGATGTACGTGCCTTCTTGATTCTTGGAGTTTTATTTTTGCCTAGAACTTACACATATCTTTGTACTTTTATGAACCCAAATGCATTTAATGTGTCCTAATCACAGAAGATGAAAAGAGAAAGTGGCCAGCCAAGTCAAGAGACACACTCTATTCTCCCATAAATAATAGCTCTCTTATGAATAGCCTCATGTGTAACTGAAGTCACTGATCTGACAAAGTCTATCACCCTGGGAGTGATAGGGTGATAGGGTGATAATTCTCTGATTTTACTCAAATGTTTGGAACAAAACCAGCACACAGAAGAGAGTAGTAAATTACTCTTTCGGTCACTCAGTGAGGTTTAATTAATCAAATATTGACCTTTTAATATGTAAGTGCACTACAGAATATACAAAGCAAATAGGACATTACTTCTGCCTTCAAGTTGCTTACTATCTAGGCACAAATAAACCATACATGATAATGCATGTTAGCACAAGAGAAACAAAATAAAAAGTAAATATAAAATGTGATAAAATAAGGAAAATACTCACTTTCACTGAGATGGGGGAGCTTCTTAAAGGATGAGGAATTCTTAATCTCAGGAAACAAACTGAGGGTTGCTGGAGTG